>NC_045436.1:79175586-79475586 GCF_002776525.5 Piliocolobus tephrosceles | reverse complement strand
TTCAAATAACTGGAGTGAAGCAACAAAAAATAGCAGGCTTATATGGGAGGTAAATATTGAGCACCTCTCCTAGATACTGTGCCAACTGGAGGGCTCTCACAAAGAAAGCCTCACTGTGGCATCCTCCCCTGTCCTTTAAATGCCACACACAGCTGTTAAGCCATCTTGTTCACCAATATGTGTTAGAAGCCTCGTCCTCAACACAGCACTAGGCATATAGCAATTACTAAAAGTTTTTTGATAGTCAAAACTCTCCCACAGGGAGAGGGAAAATTGAAGACCAAGAAGGGACACAAGGCCTGTGCAGAAGCTACATGAGAATACCAACGTTGCAACATATCCTGTGCTCAGAAAGGGCTTTATGTCCTGGATATTGAAGTGACGTGTGTGGAGGATGTGCACAGGATTTCATGGCTACCATAATCAGTGTAAAATCTAAATATAGTGAATACCATGTTTTTCTCCTCTTCTTCCTCCCCCGCTTCCCTCTTGCTTCAGAGCTGTGTGGCTCATCACAGAAAGCAAGGTGACTTTTCTAAATGCAGTTGTGTGGAGTCTTATTTTACTGCCACACCTGGTTCCATGTCCATATGAAAGCCACATGTGTACCCATTTTCCTTTTATCTTCACTTTGAGTACTTTTAAGTGTCTGGGTTACTCTCCATTTTCCTTTTTGGCTCTCAGTCATCATTCTCATAATGATCTTTAATGGCTTTCTCTGGGCCTTGACCAGAGATTTTAATATATATATTCTCTCTGCTTCTTGTAATAATGGTGGTGATGGTGTGCATTGTTAAGCCACCATTTACTGAGCATTATTACATGCCACACACTGCTATGAGAAATTCAGACATGTTATTTACTCTCATTCACTCATTATTTGATTTTTGTTCTCTGTATAACTCATTAAGTTAGGTATTACCATCTTCATTTTTAGATAAAGAACCCAAAGGTAAGAGAGAGAAGTTTGATTAATACTGTTAGCAATTAGCAAAGCTAGAATTTAATCTGCATTCTGTTTGACCTCAAAGCTCAGGCTCCTTCTACTTGAAAACTTTTGTTGCAAGTGGTTGCACCTGGTTCTCCATCATCACCTGTTTTCATTCATGTAAGTTGGCTTCATTTACTTTAAATGTATCCTACCTATTTGACTGGTATTTTTGTGTGACTGTTTCCAAATTTGCCTTTCTGTTCTAACTCACATTCAGAGCCCACCACCCAGCATTCTCAAAAAATGTTTTGGAGTATTTTTTACAAACCTTTATAGAAAGACAAAATATCCGACCATTATTCCCAAGCCCTTCCTAATTTAGCTGTTCTCTATAACTCAGAGAGCCCTCATAATTTGTCCTGTTCCCTAACCACAAAATCTTTCTGCTTAATTTTAACCTTTTCTATAATAATGTGCAAACAAAATTCAAATACAGGTATTACGTTTTTGAATGTTCTTGAACTGACCTCCTCTATGTCTTTCAAGGGCATCCTTTTAATTATTGACTAATTTACTGAAAAGGTTTCAGATTGTTGCAACAGAAAATAACGAGATAAAGTTAATATTCTTCTTCTGGCATCCAAAATAGGATTTTTGCAATGATGGTTTTGAAAGCTGGGCATTTTGGAAGAATACAATTTTAAAGTTCCTTTATCCTCTCTTTCAACATATGAAGAGTAAGGCCTGGTGTACTGGTTCAAAGATTTATTTAAGAAAATTCCCGATCTGATAGAAAGAAGAAAGAAGAATGAGCTATGGGAGAAGGAAGATTTCAAATGGTAATGGGGGAAGAATCATCCAGAGGAAGCCTACCTGCTTACGTGTTCTGGAGAAGGCTGGAGGGCTCCAAGAGAAGCCAGACACACGGCTATTTTCAACAAGATTCAGAGAGACGATACAGAGGTACCAGCAGGAGTGAGCTAAAAAGTTAATGCTTCAGCTTACACAAAGCAGTGATGGAGTTCAGGTGTGCCCAGATGCTGATTTAGGAAAGCACTGTGGCTCTTAGAGCATCTTGGTAGGTAGAGTCTGGGTCTGGGGAGAGGAAATGTTTGACAGTGGAGAGCAAGAAGATCAAAGTCCATGTGGTCAGATACAGTGGAACACTCTCCAAAAAGTAGGATAGGATTCATTGCAACTCAGTATTCACCCATTCAAGGAGCCACTGAGACCAGCCACTCTGCAGCAGAGCCTGGCAAGAGGTAGAAGACACTGCATGGATCCACATCTTTCTACCATTCCACCATCAGATCACAGGAGCCAGAATTATTTCCCATATATATAAGGCCATCCTGAAAGAATCAAGGAGAAGAAATACATTTGGGAGACTAAGAAATTCCAAGTATGAATACAACTCAGGCTCATTACAGAAAAAAGAACCACAGAAAATATTCACAAAAAAGAAGAAAATACTCATAATCAGAGACATCTTGCAACAGATCCTGTTAGATCCTTTCAATATCGTTCCCTCATCTCTCTCTCGCTCTCACTTGCTCTCTCTCATGCAGGCACTTATTTTCTGTGGCTCAGCCTCTTACCACTCATGTGACCTTGAGCATATTCATCATTTGTGAAATGAAGGTAATAATAATACAGTCATGTGCTGCACAATGACGTTTTGGTCAACGACAGACCGCATATACAATGGTGGTCCCATAGGATTATAATGGAGCTGGAAAATTCCTATTGTCTAGTGACATGATAGCCATGGTAAGGTCACAGCACAATGCAACAGTGTTTATGGTACTGGGTGTAAACAAACCTTCACAAACTCTTTCCCAGTATGTATAATTACGTATAGTATTTAATACTTGCTATTGATAATAAATGACTGTGTTACTGATTTATGTATTTACTATACTTTTTATCATAATTTTAGAGTATACTTAATTCTTCTACTTATTAAAATAAAAGTTAACTGTAAAACAGCCTCAGGCAGGTCCTTCAGGAGGTATTCAGAAGAAGGCACCGTTATCATAGGAGATGATAGTTCCATGCATATTGTTGCCCCTGAAGACCTTCCAGTGGGACAGAATGTGAAGGTGTAAGATGGTGGTACTGATGATCCTTACCCTGTGTAGACCTAGGCTAATACATGTGCTTATGTCTTAGTTTTTAACAGCAAAGTTTAAAAAGTAAAAAAATTAAAAATTAAAAATGTTAAAATAGAAAAATGCTTATAGAATATATAAAGAAAGAATATTTTTGTACAGCTGTACAATGTGTTTCTGTTTTAAGCTAAGCATTATTAGAAAGGAGTCAAAAAGTATTTAAAAATTGTAAAGTTTATAAACTAAAAAAGTTCAAGTAAGCTGAGGTTAATTTTTCAGAAATCTTTTTTTTTTATTATTATTATACTTTAAGTTCTAGGGTACATGTGCATAACGTGCAGGTTTGTTACATATGTATATATGTGCCATGTTGGTGTGCTGCACCCATCAACTCATCAGCACCCATCAATTCAACATTTATATCAGGTATAACTCCCCAGTGCAATCCCTCCCCCCTCCCCCCTCCCCATGATAGGCCCCATTGTGTGATGTTCCCCTTCCCGAGTCCAAGTGAGCTCATTGTTCAGTTCCCACCTATGAGTGAGAACATGCAGTGTTTGGTTTTCTCTTCTTGTGATAGTTTGCTAAGAATGATGGTTTCCAGCTGCATCCATGTCCCTACAAAGGACGCAAACTCATCCTTTTTTATGGCTGCATAGTATTCCATGGTGTATATGTGCCACATTTTCTTAATCCAATCTGTCACTGATGGACACTTGGGTTGATTCCAAGTCTTTGCTATTGCGAATAGTGCCGCAATAAACATAGGTGTGCGTGTGTCTTTGTAGTAGCATAATTTATAATCCTTTGGGTATATACCCAGTAGTGGGATGGCTGGGTCATATGGTACATCTAGTTCTAGATCTTTGAGGAATTGCCATACTGTTTTCCATAATGGTTGAACTAGTTTACAATCCCACCAACAGTGTAAAAGTGTTCCCATTTCTCCACATCCTCTCCAACACCTGTTGTTTCCTGATTTTTTAATGATTGCCATTCTAACTGGTATGAGATGGTATCTCATTGTGCTTTTGATTTGCATTTCTCTGATGGCCAGTGATGATGAGCATTTTTTCATGTGTCTGTTGGCTGTATGAATGTCTTCTTTTGAGAAATGTCTGTTCATATCCTTTCCCCACTTTTTGATGGGGTTGTTTGTTTTTTTCTTGTATATTTGTTTGAGTTCTTTGTATAGATTCTGGAAATTAGCCCTTTGTCAGATGAGTAGATTGCAAAAATTTTCTCCCATTCTGTAGGTTGCCTGTTCACTCTGACGGTAGTTTCTTTTGCTGTGCAGAAGCTCTTTAGTTTAATTAGATCCCATTTGTCAATTTTGGCTTTTGCTGCCGTTGCTTTTGGTGTTTTAGACATGAAGTCCTTGCCCATGCCTATGTCCTGAATGGTACTACCTAGATTTTCTTCTAGGGTTTTTATGGTATTAGGTCTAACATTTAAGTCTCTAATCCATCTTGAATTAATCTTCGTATAAGGAGTAAGGAAAGGATCCAGTTTCAGCTTTCTACTTATGGCTAGCCAATTTTCCCAGCACCATTTATTAAATAGGGAATCCTTTCCCCATTTCTTGTTTTTGTCAGATTTGTCAAAGATCAGATGGTTGTAGATGTGTGGCATTATTTCTGAGGTCTCCGTTCTGTTCCATTGATCTATATCTCTGTTTTGGTACCAGTACCATGCTGTTTTGGTTACTGTAGCCTTGTAGTATAGTTTGAAGTCAGGTAGCGTGATGCCTCCGGCTTTGTCCTTTTGACTTAGGATTGTCTTGGCAATGCGGGCTGTTTTTTGGTTCCATATGAACTTTAAAGCAGTTTTTTCCAATTCTGTGAAGAAACTCATTGGTAGCTTGATGGAGATGGCATTGAATCTATAAATAACCTTGGGCAGTATGGCCATTTTCACGATATTGATTCTTCCTATCCATGAGCATGGTATGCTCTTCCATTTGTTTGTGTCCTCTTTGATTTCACTGAGCAGTGGTTTGTAGTTCTCCTTGAAGAGGTCCTTTACATCCCTTGTAAGTTGGATTCCTAGGTATTTTATTCTCTTTGAAGCAATTGTGAATGGAAGTTCATTCCTGATTTGGCTCTCTGCTTGTCTGTTACTGGTGTATAAGAATGCTTGTGATTTTTGCACATTAATTTTGTATCCTGAGACTTTGCTGAAGTTGCTTATCAGCTTAAGAAGATTTTGGGCGGAGACGGTGGGGTTTTCTAAATATACAATCATGTCATCTGCAAACAGGGACAATTTGACTTCTTCTTTTCCTAACTGAATACCCTTGATTTCTTTCTCTTGCCTGATTGCCCTAGCCAGAACTTCCAACACTATGTTGAATAGGAGTGGTGAGAGAGGGCATCCCTGTCTTGTGCCAGTTTTCAAAGGGAATTTTTCCAGTTTTTGCCCATTCAGTATGATATTAGCTGTGGGTTTGTCATAAATAGCTCTTATTATTTTGAGGTACGTTCCATCAATACCAAATTTGTTGAGCGTTTTTAGCATGAAGGGCTGTTGAATTTTGTCAAAAGCCTTTTCTGCATCTATTGAGATAATCATGTGGTTCTTGTCTTTGGTTCTGTTTATATGCTGGATTACGTTTATTGATTTGCGAATGTTGAACCAGCCTTGCATCCCAGGGATGAAGCCCACTTGATCATGGTGGATAAGCTTTTTGATGTGCTGCTGAATCCGGTTTGCCAGTATTTTATTGAGGATTTTTGCATCGATGTTCATCAGGGATATTGGTCTAAAATTCTCTTTTTTTGTTGTGTCTCTGCCAGGCTTTGGTATCAGGATGATATTGGCCTCATAAAATGAGTTAGGGAGGATTCCCTCTTTTTCTGTTGATTGGAATAGTTTCAGAAGGAATGGTACCAGCTCCTCCTTGTACCTCTGGTAGAATTCAGCTGTGAATCCATCTGGTCCTGGGCTTTTTTTGGTGGGTAGGCTATTAATTGTTGCCTCAATTTCAGAGGCTGCTATTGGTCTATTCAGGGACTCAACTTCTTCCTGGTTTAGTCTTGGAAGAGTGTACGTGTCCAGGAAATTATCCATTTCTTCTAGATTTTCTAGTTGATTTGCGTAGAGGTGTTTATAGTATTCTCTGATGGTAGTTTGTATTTCTGTGGGGTCGGTGGTGATATCCCCTTTATCATTTTTTATTGCATCTATTTGATTCCTGTCTCTTTTCTTCTTTATTAGCCTTGCTAGCAGTCTGTCAATTTTGTTGATCTTTTCAAAAAACCAACTCCTAGATTCATTGATTTTTTGGAGGGTTTTTTGTGTCTCTATCTCCTTCAGTTCTGTTCTGATCTTAGTTATTTCTTGCCTTCTGCTAGCTTTTGAATGTGTTTGCTCTTGCCTCTCTAGTTCTTTTAATTGTGATGTTAGAGTGTCAATTTTAGATCTTTCCTGCTTTCTCTTGTGGGCACTTAGTGCTATAAATTTCCCTCTACACACTGCTTTAAATGTGTCCCAGAGATTCTGGTATGTTGTATCTTTGTTCTCATTGGTTTCAAAGAACATCTTTATTTCTGCTTTCATTTCGTTATGTACCCAGTAGTCATTCAGGAGCAGGTTGTTCAGTTTCCATGTAGTTGAGCGGTTTTGATTGAGTTTCTTAGTCCTGAGTTCTAGTTTGATTTCACTGTGGTCTGAGAGACAGTTTGTTATAATTTCTGTTCTTTTACATTTGTTGAGGAGTGCTTTACTTCCAATTATGTGGTCAATTTTGGAATAAGTGCGATGTGGTGCTGAGAAGAATGTATATTCTGTTGACTTGGGGTGGAGAGTTCTATAGATGTCTATTAGGTCTGCTTGGTGCAGAGATGAGTTCAATTCCTGGATATCCTTGTTAACTTTCTGTCTCGTTGATCTGTCTAATGTTGACAGTGGAGTGTTGAAGTCTCCCATTATTATTGTATGGGAGTCTAAGTCTCTTTGTAAGTCTCTAAGGACTTGCTTTATGAATCTGGGTGCTCCTGTATTGGGTGTATATATATTTAGGATAGTTAGCTCTTCCTGTTGAATTGATCCCTTTACCATTATGTAATGGCCTTCTTTGTCTCTTTTGATCTTTGATGGTTTAAAGTCTGTTTTATCAGAGACTAGGATTGCAACCCCTGCTTTTTTTTGTTCTCCATTTGCTTGGTAGATCTTCCTCCATCCCTTTATTTTGAGCCTATGTATGTCTCTGCATGTGAGATGGGTCTCCTGAAGACAGCAGACTGATGGGTCTTGACTCTTTATCCAGTTTGCCAGTCTGTGTCTTTTAATTGGAGCATTTAGTCCATTTACATTTAAGGTTAATATTGTTATGTGTGAACTTGATCCTGCCATTATGATATTAACTGGTTATTTTGCTCATTAGTTGATGCAGTTTCTTCCTAGCCTTGATGGTCTTTACATTTTGGCATGTTTTTGCAATGGCTGGTACCGGTTGTTCCTTTACATGTTTAGGGCTTCCTTTAGGGTCTCTTGTAAGGCAGGCCTGGTGGTGACAAAATCTCTAAGCATTTGCTTGTCTGTAAAGAATTTTATTTCTCCTTCACTTATGAAACTTAGTTTGGCTGGATATGAAATTCTGGGTTTAAAATTCTTTTCTTTAAGAACGTTGAATATTGGCCCCCACTCTCTTCTGGCTTGTAGAGTTTCTGCCGAGAGATCTGCTGTCAGTCTGATGGGCTTCCCTTTGTGGGTAACCCGACCTTTCTCTCTGGCTGCCCTTAAGATTTTTTCCTTCATTTCAACTTTGGTGAATCTGGCAATGATGTGTCTTGGAGTTGCTCTTCTGGAGGAGTATCTTTGTGGCGTTCTCTGTATTTCCTGAATTTGAATGTTGGCCTGGCCTGCTAGGTTGGGGAAGTTCTCCTGGATGATATCCTGTAGAGTGTTTTCCAATTTGGTTCCATTTTCCCCCTCACTTTCAGGCACCCCAATCAGACGTAGATTTGGTCTTTTTACATAATCCCATACTTCTTGCAGGCTTTGTTCATTTCTTTTTCTTCTTTTTTCTTTTGGTTTCTCTTCTCGCTTCATTTCATTCATTTGATCCTCCATCACTGATACTCTTTCTTCCAGTTGATCGAGTCGGTTACTGAAGCTTGTGCATTTGTCACGTATTTCTCGTGTCATGGTTTTCATCTCTGTCATTTCGTTTATGACCTTCTCTGCATTAATTAGTCTAGCTGTCAATTCTTCCACTCTTTTTTCAAGATTTTTAGTTTCTTTGTGCTGGGTACGTAATTCCTCCTTTAGCTCTGAGAGGTTTGATGGACTGAAGCCTTCTTCTCTCATCTCATCAAAATCATTCTCTGACCAGCTTTGATCCGTTGCTGGCGATGGGCTGTGCTCCTTTGCAGGAGGAGATGCACTCTTATTGTTTGAATTTCCAGCTTTTCTGCCCTGCTTTTTCCCCATCTTTGTGATTTTATCTGTCTCTGGTCTTTGATGATGGTGACGTACTGATGGGGTTTTGGTATAGGTGACCTTCCTGTTTGATAGTTTTCCTTCTGACAGTCAGGACCCTCAGCTATAGGTCTGTTGGAGATTGCTTGAGGTCCACTCCAGACCCTGTTTGCCTGGGTATCAGCAGCAGAGGTTGCAGAAGATAGAATATTGCTGAACAGCGAGTGCACCTGTCTGATTCTTGCTTTGGAAGCTTCCTCTCAGGGGTGTACTCCACCCTGTGAGGTGTGGGGTGTCAGACTGCCCCTAGTGGGGGATGTCTCCCAGTTAGGCTACTCAGGGGTCAGGGACCCACTTGAGCAGGCAGCCTGCCCCTTCTCAGATCTCAACCTCCGTGTTGGGAGATCCACTGCTCTCTTCAAAGCTGTCAGACAGAGTCGTTCGCGTTTGCACGGGCTTCTGCTCCTTTAGCTGAGCCCTGTCCCCAGAGGCGCAGTCTACAGAGACAGGCAGGTTTCCTTGAGCTGCTGTGAGCTCCACCCAGTTCGAGCTTCCCAGCGGCTTTATTTACCTACTTAACCCTCAGCGATGGCGGGCGCCCCTCCCCCAGCCTCGCTGCTGCCTTGCGGTTAGATTGCTGCAGACTGCTGTGTTAGCAAGGAGGGAGGCTCCATGGGCGTGGGACCCTCCCGGCCAGGTGTGGGATATATTCTCCGGTGTGCCAGTGTTATAGCGCAGTATTGGGGTGGGAGTTACCCGATTTTCCAGGTGTTGTGTGTCTCAGTTCCCCTGGCAAGGAAAAGGGACTCCCTTCCCCCTCGCGCTTCCCAGGTGAGGCGATGCCTCGCCCTGCTTCAGCTCTCGCTGGTTAGGCTGCAGCAGCTGACCCGCATGGATTGTCCGGCACTCCCGAGTGAGATGACCCCAGTACCTCAGTTGAAAATGCAGAAATCACCGGTCTTCTGTGTCGCTCGCGCTGGGAGATGGAGACTTGAGCTGTTCCTAATCGGCCATCTTGCTCCCGCCCCCCAGCTGAGGTTAATTTAATGTTGAATAAAACTTTTTACTTTGGGAGGCCGAGGCAGGCGGATCACGAGGTCAGGAGTTCAAGACCATCCTGGCCAACATGATGAAACCCTGTCTCTACTAAAAATACAAAATTTAGCTGAGTTTCATGGTGCATGCCTGTAATCTCAGCTACTCAGGAGGCTGAAGCAGGAGAATCACTTGAACCCGGGAGGCAGATGTTGCAGTGAGCTGAGATCGCACCATTGCACTCTAGCCTGGGCAACAGAGTGAGACTCTGTCTGAAAAAAAGAAAAAAATGTAAATAAACCTACTGGATCCTAAGGGTGCAGTGTTTAAAAGTTCTGCCGTAGTATATAGTAATGTCCTAGACCTTTACATTCACTCACCACTCACTCACTGACTCACCCACCCAGAGCGACTTCCAATTCTGTAAGCTCCATTCATGTTAAGTGCCTTATACAGGAGTAGTTTTTTTTAATCCTTTATACCATATTTTTACTGTAATTTTAAATGTTTAGATACATGAATACTTAACACTGTGTTATAATTGCTCACTGTATTCAATATACTAACATGCTGTCCAGGTTTATAGCCTAGCAGCAACAGGCTATACCATACAGCCAAGGTGCATAGTAGGCTAGACCATCTAGGTTTGTGTAAGTACACTCTATGTTTGCGCAATAAAGAAATTGCCTAATGATCCATTTCTCAGAATGTATTCCCATTTTTAAGCAATGCATACTGTACCTACCTCATGGAACTGTTATAGAATTAAATAAGGTGCATATAAATGTTTAGCAGTATAGTTGTCCCTCTGTATCCATAGTAGATTTGTCCCCTCTGCAGATATCAAAACCTAAGGATGCCCAAATCCCTGATATAAAATAGCATAGTATTTACAGATAACTTGCACGCATCTTCCCATATACACTAAATCATCTCTATATTACTTTATAATACCTAATACAATGTAAATGCTATGTAAATAGTTGTTCTACAATATTGTATCAAGAATAATGGCAGGAGAAAATCTGAACATGTTCAGTACAGATACAATCATTCATTTTTATTCCAAGTATTTTTGAACTGTCGTTGGTTGGATACACATATGTGGGACCCATGGATATGGAGGTCCAATTGTATATCTAGCACACAGTAATTATTCAACACATTTCAACTCTTTAGTTTTTAAAAATGGGGTATAACACATATTTTTAAGGTAAATATGTGAACATCTTTTTGCGTCACTAGATGCAATTTTCTATAACATTAAAGAGTTGAATAGTATTTGAGCACGTGACTGTATTGTAATTGAACCAAACCTCTATTGTTGGGCATTTAGGTTTTTCGAACTTGTACTGTTACAAATAGTTACGATACAGATATTTTTATAAGTACGTATCTGGAATAAATCCTTGAGTGCTTCTTTATGTTGAATGTCCAGAAGTGCAATTTCTTGGTCACAGGACAGGCACATTTAAAAACCTTGAATAAATGTTTTCAGATTGCTCTCCAGTAAGGCTGTACTCAAGATTGAGATACCTTTTAATAAATTCACCAAAACATGTCTGACTGAATATCCTTCATCATCCGTGGCAATGTAACAATGATTCACCACAAGATAAAGTTCTTCTGTGAATCCAAGAAACCCCAGCTAGAACAAGAGGTCTGACATTTGGCTTTTTCAGGCAGTGAAACCTGAGAGAAACAGAGAAGGAGGTTCTCAGTTCACCTGCCTGTTTTTATGAGTGGTTGTCTGTCAACTGTCATGATTTTCTTACCGAGGCAACCTGCCTTTTCTTTGAAAAGCATTTTGTGAAGGCTCTTGTTTGAAAGATACCCGCATTTTAATTGGCAGACCTTCTACATCATTATGTTACATCTCTAACTGAAAATGACATTAAAAAACAAAAACCTATTACTCTGAAAACCCCTCCGGTCTTGAGATTAGTTCTCACCCCCGCATGGCTTATCATGGCTATGACTTCCTTAGGGATTACTCACAGGAGCAAGAGCAGTCTGCTTTGAGCGTGGCAAGATTGAAAGCCACTAGTCTACAGAACTTAATTTAGAAACAACCTGCAAAAGATAGTTAGCAACTAAGGAAGGTTAACTGAGCTCTCCCTGGGGATGGTTCTACTGGCTTAGCTGTAACTGTGCAGAGGCTTTTTTACTTTTTGCATCTGTTATACCCAGGAGGCCAGAGAGGGAAAGGGGACCAACATGAGTCAAATAGAGTCAGCTCTTCTGCCATATCCCTGCTGCCCTACTTAGGAAGTAAGTGAAGTTCAGTCTTAGAAACTAACATATACTTTTTCAGACAGACATGTATGTTCATCCTTTCTCAAACAACACCGTGATATAGTAATGACCAGATTCAGTTGTTTTAGGTGTCTCATGTCAAACCTAGATGCAGATCATGTTGAGCTATAAAATAATGATGGTCATTTAGTTAGATACTTTAAATATTTTTCAAATTTAAATAAGATATTGGTCATTTAGTCAGATATTTTAAAGGAAATCTTAGATTTCTTTTGTGGTATAAGGAATGGCTTGATAGTATTAACAGTCTTAGGTGAATGAATTCAACAAATTCTTGATAAACATCTATGATAGGCAAAGTGTACTTAGGCAACACAAATATGTTTCTCTCAAAAGAGCTCAGAGTCTGGAATAAGAGATAAAATGTAAATAAGTAACTAAAATACAAGGTAGAGAATGATAGTTGCCACAAGAGGCATATAGACTAGGTATCATAGGATTTTATTTGTTTGTTTGTTTGTTTTATTGAGACGGAGTCTTGCTCTGTCGCCCAGGCTGGAGTGCAGTGGCGCAATCTCAGCTCACTGCAAGCTCCGCCTCCCGGGTTTACGCCATTCTCCTGCCTCAGCCTCCGGAGTAGCTGGGACTACAGGTGCCCGCCACCGGCTAGTTTTTTGTATTTTTTGGTAGAGACGGGGTTTCACCATGTTAGCCAGGATGGTCTCGATCTGCTGACCTCGTGATCCGCCCGTCTCGGCCTCCCAAAGTGCTGGGATTACAGGCTTGAGCCACCGCGCCCGGCCCTGTATTATAGGATTTTAAAAGGGAGACAGATGCTATCCAGCAGAGCAAAATCTAGGAGAGTGTGTTAATGGAAGAGGCACTCCAAATAGGTATGGACCTACTGAGGTAAAAGCAAAGGTCTGCTGGTGGGAGAGGGCTTAAAATTGTCAACTTTCTTTTTGATTAACATATGGGATGTGTGAAGGGTTTAGGGGATAGTGGGAAGATGTAGTTAGGAAGGTATAGAAGCCAAAACATGAATATATATATAATGTCAGCATGGTCAGGATCTTCAATCTGAGATAGCTTATTTCAGATTCTTCATTTGATATCTGGGAAAATTAGCCCCAGAGAGGTAAAGTGACCTGCCTGAGCTCACACAGCTGGTTAAGGAACAGAATAAAAATAATCAGGGGAATGAAGGCTTTTTGAATTTCTCAAGTTATAGTTAAATTTAACATAAGGTATAACTAAAAAAATCTCTTCATGCTATACACATTGTGAATACGTTAACTATTACTTGAAGCAATAACAGAAAATATTTATGATACACTTTCAATACATGTCCAGCAGTATGCTAAGTGTTTAAAAACCATACTCTCACTTACTCTTCCCATTAACTCGTGGAGTAGTTAGCATTATTATTTCCATTTCACTCATGAAGACACTGAAGCTGGAAGGAGTTAAATAAATGGCTCAAAGTCACACAGCTAATGAATGGCAAAACCTGAATTTGAATGCATTCCCTGACCACATGCTGTTAAGTGTTAAGCTCTTCTGCCTCTCACAATATTCCATATATTATGGAAAGTTTATCACTGTGTTCAGGTGATTTTTTAATACCTACAAGTCTAAGTACGTAGACTAGAATTCATTCTTAATAATTAAAGACAGTCATTGGTTAGCCCTTGATGTCAATAATTGAGTTTAATTCCTTCGTTAATTTATTTAGTAAATATTTATTCAAAAACCAGACAAAAACCTGTCTTCATGGAATTTACATTTCAAGTGGGCAGTTTCAACAATATGGATAAATGATAATGTGTTTGTGCTACTATAAAAAAATACCTGAGACTGGATAATTTGCAAAGAGCAGAAATTCATTTTCTCACAGTTCTAGGGGCTGGGAAATGCCAGATGAAAGCACTGGTAGATGCGGTGTTCGGTGAGGGCTGCTCTTTGCTTCTAAGATGACACCTCCTTGTGGTGTTCTCACATGGTGGAAAGGGGCAAAAAGCGATGAGTGCTGTGTCCTCACATGGAAGAAGAAATGGAAGGTTCAGGCAGATTTCCGAAGCTTCTTTTATAAGGGCATTAATCCATCCAGGATGGAGGTGATGGAGGAGCCCTCATAACTTAATCACTTCTGCAAAGGCTCCAACTCTTAACACTACCACAAGGAGGACTAAATTTCAACATGACTTTTGGAGCAGCATAAACATTCAGACCATACCAGATACTAAAAATAAGCTTGTTGATAAGATCTTTGAAAACATTTTTTGGAGTATCATTTACTGTTTGTACAACACATATACAGAAAAAGTGCATAAATCTTTAGTGTACACTTAGATAAATCTTCACAGTGCAAATGCTTCCATGCACCCAGCACCTGGATTAAGAAATAGACCCTAGCCAAGACTCCAAAAGTCTCATTTTACCCACTTCCAGCAAATAGCCATTCCCCAAAAGTGAACACTCTCTTGATTTCTCAAATCTCAGATTAGTTTTGCTTGTTTTCAACTTTATGAAAACAGAATAATAGAATATGAATTTTCTATGGTTTGAATGTGTCCCCCAAAAGTTCACGTGTTGAGAACTTAATTTCCATTGTAACCGTATTAAGAGATGGGGCCTTTAGGAGGTGATTAGGTCGTGAGGGTTTCCCATGATGAGTGAATTAATGCCATTGTTTTGGAAGTGGGTCAGTTATCAAAGGAAAAGTCTCCTAATCAAAGGATAAGTTCAGCTCCCATTTCCTTTCTGTCTTTTGCACTCACTTGCCATGTGATGCCTTCCACCATGGGATAACCCTCACCAGATGCTGGTGCCATGTTCCCAGACTTCCCAGCCTCAAAAATGATGAGCCAAAGAAACTGTTCTTCGTAATTTACTCAGTCTATGGTACTCTGTTATAGCAGCAGAAAATAGACTAAGACAGACCTTTGTGGTGTATGATTTCTTTCACTTAAATTATGTTCACTAATTTTTCTTGCTGTGTAATAGACCAGTGCATGAAATTCACAATTTATTTATCCATTCTGCTACTGAATGACATTTTGAGAAGCTTCTAGATTTTGGGACATATGTACACATATCTCTTTGGAATATACTCAGGAATGAAGTAGCTGGATCCGAGGATATTCTTGTGCTGTGGAGGCTCACCTTTAGTAGATATTGCCAGTTTTCCAAGGTAATTGTGTCAATTTACACTTCCACTGGTAGTTCTCTACAGCTTTGCTGGCACTTGGTATTGTCTGTTACATGTAAGCCATATGATAAGCATGCAGTTCATCTCATTTTGGTTTTAACTTACATTTCCCTGATGATTAATGAAACTGCACATCTTTTCATGTTTATTAACCATTTGCATATTCTGCTCAATTAAAAAAATCAATATTTTAAAGTTATACTAGAGAAATAGAAGTCACTTAAAAAACTTGTTTCATTAGAGACAAGCTTTTTTTGTTAACTTATCTGGGACACACATTCTCAACAAAAATGTCAGGAGAAGGCTAGAGAACACAATCAGGTTGGCCCTAGGCAAAGTTCTCTATTAAGCACAATTTGCCTTTGATATTCTTTTTTCTTACCTATGGATTTTGTCTCTTCCAACTTTTCTGTGCTATCACAGCTTCATCAACAACTCTTCCTCACTAGACTCCTCTTATTCTGTATCCTGGGGATGGGAGGGTGAGGCAGGAATTGCATTTAAAATACCATGGCTATGTTTCTCTTTGGACATTGTTTATATAAGCACATTTATGAGATTCTAATGTGCAAAGACTTAGAGCCAAATTTGACAGTAAGGACAAAATAGAGTTTAACTAAATTTGAAGTGAGAAAAATCTGGATTGGAGCAGGAAAGGACTTAACCCTAAATAGAGATAAGGAGGAGAAACGGGAGGGGAGAGTGAGAAATAAGAATCCAGCAGCATGAGGTAATGCCTGTAATCCCAGCACTTTGAAAGGTAAAGGCAGAAGAATCACTTGAGCTCAGGAGTTCTAGATCAGCCACAGCAACATAGTGAGACCCCATCTCTACAAAATTAGCTGGATGTGGTGGCACATGTCTGTAGTCCTAACTACTTGGGAAGCAGAGGTGGGAGGACCACTGAGCCCAGGAGGTTGAGGCTGCAGTGAGCCATGATTGTGCCACTGCACTCCAGCCTGGTGACAGAGAGAGACCCCACCTCAAAAAGGAAGAAGAGGAAGAGGAAGAGGAAGAAGAAGAAGAAGAAGGAGGAGGAGGAGGAGGAGGAGGAGGAGGAGGAAAGAAAAGAGAAGAGAAAAGCAAAGAGAAAAGAGAAGAGAAGAGAGAAGGAGGAAGAAGAAGGAGGAGGAGGAGAAGAAGAATTCTAATGGAGGGGTCAAATAATTTTTAAATTTTACTTTTTAATTTTGAATTTCTGAAAAAATACATTTACTTGGTTCATAAATCAAAACAATATTGAGAAATACAGCATAATGTCTTAGTGCAAATTTTGTCCCTATCCACCTCATTCCACGCCTCTCCCCCACAGATAATTTATCTTTTAGTTTTTATGGTATCTTTCCAGTGTGTCTTTATGCAAAGACAAATCAAAATGAATTTATATTATTTTTTCACTTTCAAAAATATTTTAACAGTGATGTCTAATTTTCAGTTTATTTGAGGTGTAAAAAAAAAAACCCTCAAAACCTAGTAAAATCTACTTTACATAACAATCTTGTTATGTAAAGTATGTGTGTGGTTGTGTGAGTGTCGAGGAAAGGGACTGAGTTCTACATCTGGGCTGACATTATGTGGAATTGTAGCACATGTGGGATAGAGAGATCATCAATACACTGATTTAATTCAGCAAAAGCAAAAAAAGCTAGAGATGAGGGTGAGAACATCAACCCACCAGGAACTGATAAATATCTTGGGAAGTGTGTTGGATTTTTTACAAAATATATCTGTGGTGGCAGCCAATCTTATTTAGTCCCCAAGGGAACAGTGTGGCCTCAGTTGATATCTGAATTATACATTATTGCCTTCAACTATCAAATACTTTTTAATTATTAACCGATTGATATGACTTGGTGTATCGCCACCCAAATCTCATCTTGAATTGTAGCTTCCAGAATTCTCACATGTTGTGGGAGGGACCCAGTGGGAGATAAGTGAATCATGGGAGTGGTTCCCCCATACTATTCCCATGGTTGTGAATAAGTCTCATGAGATCTGATGGTTCTATGAGAGTTTCAGCTTTCACTTGGCTCTCATTCTCATTCTCTCTTTGTCTGCTATCATTTAAGATGTATCTTTTGCTTTCCACCAGGATTGTGAGGCCTCCCCAGCCACGTGGAACTGTCAGTCCATTGAACCTCTTTTCCTTTGTAAATTACCCTGTCTTGGGTATGTCTTTATCAGCAGTGTGAAAATGGACTAATACCCTGATGTGCTGGGAATTGGTGATAAACCATCAACATTGTCAAGCTGAGAAGCTTAGATATTTTCTAAAGGCAAATGGAAAGTCTTTGAAGGTTGTTGAACACAGGAATGGCATAAACAAAACTGTTTTTCTAGAAGTTTAACGTGGCAACAGAAAAATGAACAATACCTGAATTTGGGAATAGCCATTTAAAAACATACTAGTTATCTATTGCTGCATAACAAACTATCTAAAATTTAGCAGTTTAAAACAACAGGCATTTGTTATCTCACAGTTTCTGTAGGTCAGAAATCTGGGGGTAATTATTGGCAGGATTCAGCTCCTCAAGGGCTATTGGACTGGCAGTCTAAGCTCGTCAATGACCATTCACCAGAGCCTGCCTCAGTTCCTCCCTGTAAGCCTTTCCATAGGGCAGCTCGTAACATGGCAGCCAGCTCCATTAGATAAGGGAGAGAGCAAGAGAGGGGTAGGTAGCAAGATGGAAACCAGAGTCTTTTGATTACCTAATCTTGGAAGCAATATACCATCACATGTGCCATGTGTGAAGCAAGTTGCCAAGCCTGGTTCACACTCAAGGGGAGCAGATTCCACAAGGTGTAAATAACAGCAGGCAGGGATCACTGGAGGTCATTGTATTGGTTCTTTCAACCTAACAAGCTGGAGATAGTGAGGAATTGCAGTAGGTGGTTCCTGTTGGCAAGGAGTGAGGGGAATGGTATGAAAACGAAGACAGAATTAGAATTGCCAGGACTTGCAAACAGATTGGATGGGGAGGATGATTGGAAGAAAGGAGTCAAGCCTGGCTGATTGGGATGATTGCCGAGGGAGTCACAGAAGGATGAAACATATGAGGAGAAGCAGATTTGAGAGAAATGTCAAGTAATGAGAGTAGGTTTTAGCAGACTTAGCATTAAAGAATCAGGAGAGAAAGGAAAGAGAGTTGTTTTGGTTCCGTTAACTTGTGGCAGCTGGTGTAAAATCAAGTGCATGCAGACTGGAATCAGACCTGGGTTCAAGTAGTAACTCTTCCATCACTTACAGGTCCTGCCCCTCTGGACAAAAGCTCAGTTACTCTTTTGTTGATGTGGAAGCCAATTCCTACCTCTCTTAGTTGTTTTCAGGATTACATGAGATAATATACTTAAAATTCCTACTACAGAGTAGGTGCTCAATAGATGGAACTACTCTGATATGGTTCTTGTACATATTTTCAAAAGCAAGTATGAAAATACCCTTTCTCAGTGTCTCCTTACAACCGTTGAATAACCCTACTTGAATCATGTTACTATGATTATTTCAACAGCTGCCATAAAGTTTACTTCTGCGTATTTGTACAGCTCAAATCATCATATGTGTACAATATGTTAATGTCTTCATTGTGTCCTTAAAATACCCCCAAATGAGGTACCTAAACATTTAGACTTGGAAGTCACTAGCTTACTCTTCATGTGCATCATTAGTGTATTGCTTTCCCTCTCTCTTTCTCTCTCTCTCTCTCTGATTCCTACTCCAATCTCTAGCTTGAATTTTATTTATTTATTTATTTACTTACTTAGAGATGGAGTCTCACATTGTCGCCCAGGCAGAGTGCAATAGTGCGATCTCGGCTCACTGCAACCTCCACCTCCTGGGTTCAAGCGATTCTCCTGCCTAAGCCTCCCAAGTAGCTGGGATTACAAGTGCCTGCCACCATGCCCGGCTAACTTTTTGTATTTTTAGTAGAGATGGGGTTTCGTCACATTGGCCAGGCTGGTCTCAAACTCCTGACCTCGTGATCCACTGGCCTCAGCCTCCCAAAGTGCTGAGATTACCAGTGTAAGCCACTGCACCCAGCCTGAACTTTATTTTTAATAGTCTCTTTTATTGTACAGAAAGAGTAGTAAGTGGGGAAAAAGACCTGGGTTTGAATCATAACTTTCTTATTTTATGAGCTATGTAAACTTTTTGGGCTCTAGCTTCCTCATTCATAAAAATGGGGAGAGTATTACCTGTCTTATATTCTTAGAGAGAGAATACCTGATAATTATAGGGGTTGAAGTTGCCATCCTTGTTTTCCCTGTATCAACTCAGAGGTCAGGGCCTTGTCATTATGTCTACCTAAGTGCCCAGTGCAGAGCGTGTGCTGTGAGAAGTTGATATTGTGGGTGGACTAGTACAGTGGGTGGGTGGGTTGGTGGATAAATGGGGCCCCATCTGTGGCCATCATGTACACGACCCTCCAAGAGCTGACAGGCAAGAACGCTGTAACATGGATGACAGTCATCTTTGCCACCATTTGGTCAACATTTCCAATATTGTATCTAACTTTCCACCATGTTAACATTTTCAAATAATTCTTCCATGTTTAGGAGATTCAGGAAGGGCAGAGACTAAAAATGAAGTATGTGAAAGATTATTTGAGATAGAAATGAATGTTGAGATAATTTTTCTTCTTTGTAGTACCATGAATCTATAGCACTGCAAAAATCCACAAAGCTACATGTGTAATGTCAGAATTACACATGTACATTTCACTAAACATTTTTTTAAGCAACACTGGTATTCCTTTGCAGTTGATAATTGCTAACGTTAGCTGAGTACCCAAACTATACCACGTACTGTATTTTATACTAACTTGTTTAATATTTGCCATAAACCAGTCAGGTGGGTATTCTGACCCCCTTTTACAGCTGAAAAAACTGAGGCATAAATTGTTGGCCTTCTTGGAGATCATGGGAAGTGACAGAGTTGGGCATTGATAAATAGGCAGCTTGGCTTTAGAGCCCATACTTCTAACCACCCCTATGCTAAATTTTAAGTTCTAAATAAGTGTTTTCAAAGTGTGATCTGCCAACTTTTGGTCTCAGAATCACCTGCAAGTCTTCTTAAAATACCTATATCTGAGCTCCATTCCTGACCTACTGAATCAGAGAGCCTATAGGTGGTCCCTAGAAATCAGAATTTTAGCAAGAATTTCAGTATTATTCTAACACATACTAAAGTTTAAGAACCACTGCATGAAATAGTGCACAATCTCAAATTGGCCAAAAGTCAAGAATCATGGGATACCAGGTCTTGCCTATTTTCTTCCATCGCAAGGACCATTGATGAGCCCCTCTTGAAAATTGAAAGCTTAGCCCATGGAGATCTCTGATTTTTTAGTTTTTATTTTATTTATTTATTCTTTTTTTGAGACAGAGTCTCGCTCTGTCGCCAGACTGGAGTGTAGTGGTACAATCTCAGCTCACTGCAGCCTCCGCCTCCTGGGTTGAAGTGATTCTCCTGCCTCAGCCTCCCAAATAGCTGGGATTACAGGCACCCACTACCATGCCCAGCTCATTTTTGTATTTTTAGTAGAGATGGGATTTCACCATGTTGGCCAGGATGGTCTCAATCTCTTGACCTTGTGATTCACCTGCCTTGGCCTCCCAAAGTACTGGGATTACAGGCATGAACTACCATGTCCTGCTGAGACCTCTGATTTAATTGAAGTAACAGCAGCCAGTGTAACTATCCCAGTTCTGCTGTAACTTTAGGTTCTAGGGTTCATAAGTACGTTTCTGCACATTCCTGAGACATTAATTTCTAACAGATTAATTTCCTTTATTTATCTTGTCTGGTCTTGGGCAGCTTCTAAGGATCTGTTATCCTGGCAAGAAGCTCAGGGCTCTTCATGAAAGAATGTCTGTCCAGAGTCTGCACATTTGGCTTCAAAACTACCTTCCCCATAGTTCTCCACTTCTGCATTATTCTCTTGACACTCTTTGTTTAAGGATGCATCCACTGACTCATTTATTCTGATCATGTATCATCCTGTATCACAGGGTCCTTCCCTGGCACCCTCCCAGTCCTCTCTACCCCAGCACTCTCACAGGGGTTACCATTTCTGAAATAAACAATTATAAGAGACATCCCATCTTAGATTTGACTGAGTCAGCCTACCTCCCACCAGATGTCTGTCCCAGCTTCACAGTTCCTGTCTGGTGAATTCCCAAGAATCCCTGTGCCTGCAGGGCTAGGCTTGCCTTTCTTTCCCTTCAACTTGCCCTCCCTTCCAGGATTGTGGTCCTGCCCCTAAACTCCATCTGGAATTCAGACGCTGGATTTGCACCCTATTTTCACTTATTGATTTCCTCAATGTTGCATGCTTAGCTCCAGACACACTTTTTTTTTTTTTTTTTTTAGTTGCTATAGGAGGACTCCTTTCTTGATTCAGGGTTATTTTTGTTCCATGTGTTATCTCTTGGTTTGGAACATTCCCTGCCTCCTCATCTTTCACTTGGTAACTCCTTCTTAAATGTTGGCTCCAATGTCTCTTCCTCCTTTAGGCCCTCTCAATATTTGGCCAAATGTTCCTCCTGTGACATATGAACCATTCTGTAGTTCTGCAATCACAGAGCTCACTACATGATGGCATCATTACCTTTTTACCTCCACCTAGTCCCTCCTAGGTTTTAAGCTTCCTAATGGCAGGGTGTCCATCTTCCCCTTAGATCCTTAGTGGCCGGTGCACAGTTGTTGTTCAGTAAACATGTACTAAATAAGTGAACAATGAATAATGCTTTTCCAAATGCTGGCTAAGTGCCCATCTGAATCAAAATGCTTCTTGCTCTGGCTTGAAACAATGCTATGTTCTGATGCCCAATTCATACCCTTATAACACTTTGCTTGGCTCTCTACACTCCAGCAGTGGCATTTGTTGCTTTACCTTTCAGATACTGCATCTGATCAGTGGAACTTCCCCAAAGGGGAAGCAATTGGTTTCCTTGCCATAGGGTTTGTCTGATTCCACACCTGCTCCTTTACAATCTACTCTTTCCTATTCTGGTTTACATCCTGTAGACAGGATGTAGACTTCCTCAAAGATGGTTCCCAGTGGTTTTCACTTCCTGGTATTCTTGCCTGTATGTACATTCAATTACATCCTGTAATCAACCAGAAGTTGTAGAAATGATGAAATATGGCTTCCAAGGTTAGGTCATAAAAGATGTTATGGCTTATACCTCATTCTCTCTTGGATTCCTGTCTTTGGGGGAAGCCAGCTGCCATGTCATGAGGATTCCCAAGCCACCCTTGGAAGGAACTGTGGCTTCTTGCCAAGAGCCAGTTTCAATTTGTGAACATGTGAATGAGACATTCTGGAAGGAGATCTTTTAGCTTTGTTCAAACTGATGACTGCAGCCTTGGCAAGCATCTTGACTGCAACCACCAACCAGCCAAGTGACTCCTGAATTCCTGATCAATAGAAACTGTGCAATAATAAATGTTTATTGTTGTTATAAGTTACTAGGTTTGGAAATTTGTTACACAACAATATATAATTAAGTGTCTTATCAATCCTTGTTTCATCAGTGGCATCGAGACTACTCAGCCAACCATGAAAGCAGTCTTAATAGGCTGATGAACCTTCATTAAGACATATGAAAACCTGACCAAGAAGTTTACATACACACAGACACACACACACACCCCAAAACGTGTCCCCCTCACTCCCCATAGGTCCTACCTGAATCAAATTGTTGGCCCATTTAAACATAATACATATGACAAGGTAAAATTTGGCTCCAAAAGAAACAAAATAAAACATAATACCTATGTGTGGCTTCAAAAGCAATACTAAGTCTATATCTCCAGAAAATTCACTAGTCAACCTGGAAAAAAAGAGTTGTAAGAGGGCCTAACATTGGTGCAATAATAAAGGGGCATCCATATAAGGATAGATACTAGAATTTTTTAACCTAGAAGATAAAGATTGAAAGGAAATAGAATTTAAGTCCTTAATATTCTATAGGATTTGGACAAGTTAAAGAGGAATTGTTCCTCTGCTGTCAGTGTGAATGCTTACACCTCTAGCAGTATGGTCTTTGTGGATGTCTTGTCTATATTTGGATTATTTAAAAAGTGATCCACACCATGAAATAAATATAGTTTTACAAAATCATATAAAATGGCAAGTTGGAAATAGAAACATGCATGCAAAGCTTATAAAAATTATAAGCTTCAAGGAAGATGACATAAGAAGGTCATCCCATCCTCTTATTGATTAGTGCTTAGTCTTAATGTCTCAGATGGATACCTTCTGAGAACATTCTCATAGTCTTGCAATTATCCTCAACCAAATCAGCTTTCTTACCAGTGCTCTTACTTCTGCTATTCCCCTTTCCCAATTCATTCTCCACAAGGCAGCTGGCATATTTACTGAAAACCATGAACTAAGTGAGTGTCCTTTGCTTAAATCTTCAGTCCCTTTTCATTGCTCTTCCTCTGAAACAGTCCCTCCTGTGATTTTTCAGACCCTGCAGTCCTGGGTCTAACTTCATCATCCTGCCTTCTTCCTTTTCCAGCCATCTTCCAATTACTTCCTATCTTTGGCTTTGGCAGCGGGAGTGCCTCCTGTGACTGATTCATTCTCCTCCTTCAGGTTGCAGTTTAACTCCCACCTTCCAGAAAGGTCTTCACAGAGAATCCCTTTGAAAGCATTCTATACAGGTTGTGTTACTTGATTACAAGGTTGATTTCCTTTGCACCATTTATTCTTATCTAAAATTACATATTTTTTCTTACTTGTGTATTATTCATTTATAACACCAGTCTGTGGTTTCTAGAGGCTTGCAAGTGTGGGGGTAGGGAGGATAGAGAAAAGTGGGCTAATGGATACGCAGTTACAGCCAGATTGGAATAATAAGTTCTAGTATTCTAATAGTACTGTAGGATGACTGTAGTTAACCATAATTCATTGTATATTTTCAAATAGCTAGAAGAGAGGATTTTGAATGTTACCAACATAAACGATAAATATTTGAGGGAATGGATATGCTAATTACTCTGATTTCATCACTACACATTGTATATGTGTATCAAAATATCACTCTGTACCCCATAAATATATACAGTTATTATGTGTCAATTATAATAACAAAATCTGTAAACTTCAAATGTCTTGTTCATCATTTTACTCCCCAAACCTAGCATAGTTCTTGACATTTATAATAATATTTACTGCTTCTTTTATGGTATTAGATATATTATCATTATTAGAGCAATGAATAAGACAAAATAGACAATGAAACTGCTAGATATTTCCTGGCAGATTTCCATAACCAACACCATTTACAATCTCTTCCCTTACTCTTTTCCTTCCTCCTCTGTCCCTCACCCAACTTCTTCTCTCTCTCTCTCTCAATTTCTCTATGTCTTGCAATATCTAAAGCTTTAGTTTTACACTTCACTGTTCACAGAGAGTCGAGGCAATTCTATTGTGTGCTCTTAGGTCTTGGTGGAAAGACGGTATAAGTTTATTAATTGTTGGGAGAAGTCAGGGACCCTGAACGGAGGGACTGGTTGAAGCCATGGCAGAAGAACATAAATTGTGAAGATTTCATGGACATTTATTAGTTCCCCAAATTAATACTTTTATAATTTATTATGCCTGTCTTTACTGCAATCTCTGGACATAAACTGTGAAGATTTCATGGACAGTTATCACTTCCCCAATCATTTCCTTGTGATTTCCTATGCCTGTCTTTAATCTCTTATTCCCGTCACCTTCTTTATAATTTGAGGAGGATATATGTCACCTCAGGACCCTGTGATGATTGCGTTAACTGCACAAATTGTAGAGCATGTGTGTTTGAATGATATGAAATCTGGGCATCATGAAAAAAGAATAGGATAACAGCGGTGTTCAGGGAACAAGGGAGGTAACTTTGAACTGGCCGCCGATGAGCTGGACAGAATAGAGTCATATTTCTCCTCTTTCAAAAGCAAATAGGAGAAATATTGCTGAATTCTTTTTCTCAGCAAGGAACATCCCTGAGAAAGAGAATGCGCCCCTGAGGGCAGGCCTATAAACGGCCCCCTTGGAAGTGTGCCATCTTTTATGGTCGAAGCAGAAGGGTTGAAATAAGCCCCGGTCTCCTGTAGTGCTCCCAGGCTTATTAGGACAAGGAAAAATTCCCACCTAATAAATTTTGTTCAGGTTGTCTGCTCTCAAAACCTGTTTCCTGATAAGAGGTTATCAATGACAATGCGTGCCCGAAATTTCATTAGCAATTTTAATTTTGCTCCATCCGGGGGTCCTGTGATCTCGCCCTGCCTCCATTTGCTTTGTGATATTTTATTACCTTGTGAAGTATGTGATCTCTGTGATCCACACCCTATTCGTGCATTCCCTCCCCTTTTGAAAATCGCTAATAAAAACTTCCTCATTTTACGGCTCGGGGAACATCACGGATACTGCTAAGATGTGATGTCTCCCCCGGACACCCAGCTTTAAATTTCTCTCTCTTGTACTCTTTCCCTTTATTTCTCAAACCAGCTGAGACACCCAGGAAATAGAAAAGAACCCACGTAACCATCGGGAAAGGATTCTCCCGATAATTAATAAGTGCTGCTTCTCCAAGTGCCTTGGTTTCTCTTTCAGAACATGACCATGCATTTTCTATTTGGTGAAGCCTTTTGACATACTTAGTTCAATGGTGTTTTTCTGTTGTGGAGTATTATTAGTCTGTGACTGAAAGTGCTGAGGGAGTGAAGGAAAGTGCCATGGTTGGCAGTACTATTAATAGCAATTTGGGGAATTGAGACCTACAGGAGTAAGACTTTAGTTCAACCTGAGAACATGACATCTGTGCTGGCCAGGAACAACAAGCTTTCTGGTAGCATTGCCTGCAAACATTTACTGAATATTTTTTTTTTCACTTGACCAAATGGCAGGTTAATATGACCTGAATTAAAATAGAATAAAACAAACAATAACCTTTTATTTGTTAAGTTGCTTTGTATTAGATTTTTGATAACTTTTCATTACTGCTTTCATGAAATTTATTACATGCTTTTTTATTAAGATAAAGAAAGAATTCTTTTGATTTTCATTTTTATTCATATTTTCCCATATACACATGTTGCTGGTATAATAATGTTTTGCATAATGATAAAATATTGGAATAAAAATCAAGGTCTGAGATAATGGCTATTGTGGCAACTTTAAAATTGGGAACCAAGAGATAAGCATTAAGATAAGATTTAAAAAAATGTTTATCTTCCATAAGGTTAGAAAAAAGTATACCATAGATTTATTTAGCAGACTTTATTTACAACAGGGCTTCCTATCAAAACTGAGTACATATACACAATTCCATATCTACAATGCTGAAGTCTAGTGGTCTGAAAATGAAAAGTTTTTGTTTGCTTTTGTGACAAACCAATTTGGCAACAAAATCTAACCTGAACCGATGCAAAGCTGTTAATAATCTTTATCCAAATGAAGGTGAATAGCCATCATTTTACAGAAGAAATATTAATGTGCTTAATTTGGAGTTGTTGCCCCAACACCTATTGGAAACATTATTTAAAAAGAGCCTGTGCAATTTATTACCTTTGAAAGAATATGAAAAGAATGAATTCAGTAACATGTGACATGCAATCCCAAGGTTTTTGAATGGGGGATTGAGGACCTATATCATAAAATCATAAATAAATATTTGCTTTGGAAAGTACCTAAAATATAATATATTTCAACCACCTCATTTTATGAATGAGGACTCAGTCCAGAGAAGTGCAGTGACCTGCCAAAGGTCTTACTACTTGGTTAGTAGCAGAGATAGAAATAGACTCCAAACCCCAGGTGCTCAAGTCCCCGGCTCCTTCTACTCACAGCCCTTTAATGAGCTCTTCTTCCTCAGTGGCTGAGATTTCTAAACAAGTGAAATATACATGAGTGTGTCCTTCATCAAGTCTCACTGTGTCCATGTGGAAGTACATGCAAAATTGGGCACATATCTACTTTAAAAGAAACATGTCCCTCTCTTCTCTTCTCAAATCTGTTCCTATAACATTATTTCACTAATCAGCACAGCCTTGCCTGATTTGTTAGGCACTGTTACAAATGCTAAAAAGGCAAAGTCCTTCATCTTACCCTTTAGTTTAACTTCATTGTTTAACAAGTTTCTATTAAAAATACTTTGTTAGTTCTCCAGGAATTTACAGCCATCTCCTATGTGCCCGGTATGGTAGAAGGACTAAATCGGCGATTTTCAGCCAGGGGCAAATTTGCCCTTCAGGGAATGTTTGACAATGACTAGAGACATATTTGGTTGTCACAACTTAGCATGTTTTACTGCCATTTAGTGGGTAGAGGCCAGGGGTGCTACTAAACACTTTATAATGCAAAATACAACCCCTGACCTAAAAGGTAAATAGTGCCAAGATCAAGAAACTCCAAGACAAAAATATATACTATTATCCTTTTCTTCAGGGACTATATACTCTAATTGGAAAATAACAATTTACCATTCATGAAGTTAATTAGAATAATTAAGTACAAAATTCAGCGGTCTCAAGATTTAGAGTCAGAAGACCAAAGTTCAAACCTCACCCTAATACTTCCTTTGTGACCTTTGGAAAATTATTTAAACATTTGGGGCCTCAGTTTTCTTATCTCTAAAGTAGGACTGTTGATAACCAACTAAATTATTTCATGGGCATGCTGTGGGTATCAAATGAGATGGTGTCTGTGAAAGTACTTTGACAACTGCTTTATGTAAACATAAAGCATAGATAGACATATTTCACACTTATCAACCTAGCACTGAACTTGAGAAGTGTCTACCCTGATCTCAGTGAACTACACTGTCAGAGGCATGTGAACCAGAGCAACTCCATCTTAAATAGGAGCTAGGTAAAATGAGGCCGAAACCTACTGGGCTGCGTTCCCAGATGGTTAAGGCATTCTAAGTTACAGGATGAGATAGGAGGTCAACACAAAATACAGGTCCTAAAGAACTTGCTGATAAAACAGGTTGCAATAAAGGAGGTAGCCAAAAGCCACCAAAACCAAAATGGCCACAAGAGTGACCTCTGGTCATCCTCACTGATGTGCTCCCACCAGCACCATGGCAGTTTACAAATGCCATGGTAACATCAGGGAGCTACCCCATATGGTCTCAAAAGGGAAGGCATGAATAATCCACCCCTTGTTTAGCATATCATCAAGAAGTAACCATAAAAATGGGTAACAAGCAGCCCTCAGGGCTGCTCTGTCTATGGAGTAGCCGTTCTTTTATCCCTTTACTTTCTTAATAAACTTCCTTTCACTTGGCACTGTGGCCTCACCCTGAATTCTTTCTTGTATGAGATCCAAGAACCCTCTCTTGGGGTCTGAATTGGGACCCCTTTCCTGTAACATGTTCCTGGCGACTACAAAGGGATTATGTAGTGCGGAAATCCTGACCCAACGGCTACCTTTGGGTAAGTGTTGGGGTCCCGTGACATCTTTTTGACAACCACAGAAGTGACTATACTGCAGAAACCTCCTACCCAAAGGCTAACTTTGGGTGAGTGGTGGGGTCCAGTAACATCTTTCTCGCAAACCACAAAAGGGACAATACTGAGGCCACCCTGACCCAAAGGCAATAGATTGGAGCACTGATTGGATGACTTTGGATAAGTGGTGGGGTACCCAGATAAAGAATGGGATTGGGTTAGAGGACCAACTTAGCAGAGTCAGAGTCTCTCCTACGACAGAGTGGGTTAGAGGCCCCTCTTAATAAAATGCAAGGAAGCTTGACTGACCTTGGGTTAGAGGCCCGACTTAGGAGGATTAGAGTCCCTCCTTAGATTTAGGGGGTTAGAGGCCCCTCTCAGTAAACTCTCTCTCAGCTAAGAAAAAGTTTGGCGCTATGGGATGTTAACTTCTATTCTCTTTGGATTAAGCTGCCTTGAACTCTTTGCTGATGGCCGTGGGTGACAAGGTTAGGCATGTACAGGATCGTGGGAGATGGGGAACCTTTTTTTCTCCCAAAAGGAGAAACTTGAGAGCTAATGAAACTGCTGGAAAAAAAAAAAAATTCCCTTCATGACAGCAGCCTTCTGAAATTTTCAGTGTCGCTGCAGTGGGTGGGTTTTTCTCTGGCCTCCCTGAGAATTTTGCCTTCCCTGCCTGCCACAGGCAATGCTTTTCTTTCTCTCCTTTCCCTTTCTTATCTTTTCTATTACATAGGGTGACCACCTTGCCCAGAGACATCGTGTTGAAACTCCTAGTTAGAGGTTGGATTAAAGATGACGGGCCCATCTGAGGGCAAATTTAAGCCTTGCCAGTTTGATATCGGGTGCTAAGCAGAGTGGCCAATGTCTATGTTTTATCACATGTATTTTGCTCTGGCTAGAACAACAACAACAAAAAATTTTCCTTTATGATGTGACTTGGCCCCCAGGGCAATGGTGCTGCAAACTGGATCACTAGGGCTGCTCAGGGAAAGGGAACCTAGAAGCCTGACATGCTGGGAAAAGGGTAAGTATTTCTTACCCATCAGATTTCTGGCTTCTCTCTTTCTGTGCAAACAGTTGAATAAAAGGTTCCAAAAACAGAAATCAGTATTTATCTCCTCTGTAAAGTTTAGACTAATGCAAAAAAGAGTTATTTTATTTTTTGAGACAGTTTCCCTCTTGTTGCCCAGGCTGGAGTGCAACCCCCACCTCCCAGGTTCAAGCAATTCTCCTGCTTCAACTTCCCAAGTAGCTGGGATTATAGGCATGTACCACAATGCCCAGCTCATTTTGTATTTTTAGTAGAGATGGGGTTTTTCCATGTTGGTCAGGCTAGTCTCGAACTCCCGACTTCAGGTGATCTGCCCACCTCAGCCTCCCAAAATGCTGGCATTATAGGTGTGAGCCACTGCGCCCAACTGAGAATTCTAAGGCTAGTCTTAAGCTGGTGTATTTTGTGATATGAATTTGTTTATCTTTAGGCTAAAACATGGGCTTAGAACACCTGTAAGCCTGCTTTTCAAGACGACCCAGCAAGCTGATCAGTAACAAACTTGGCTTCGGGTCCCTGAAACAAAGAGAAAAACTGGCTGAAGTCCCCGCCTTGTTTTATGTCCTCAGGAGCTTGATCTTTTAACCATGTGGTGGTGCTTTCTTTTGGTCTCCGCCTTCAGGGAACAGGAATTTTAAGGTTCATGTCATAGTTAGCTCTAAAAATCATATAAAATAATTAAAAACATTTTCAATCTCAAAATTAACTACTCTAGACTTCTTCTGGTGGGGGGAGGAGGTGGTTGGCGGGGGCAGGAGTAGAGACTGTCCTGTGCTGTAACTCAGTAGTTAAGGTTTTGCACTTTCACGGTAACTGTGTGGATTCAATTCCCCACCTACGAAGTAAGTCATTTCTGGTTTAGTATCTGAGTGACCTTGTCTATTCTCTTCTCCTCCATGGACTGTCTTAAATTTTCCTTTCTCTAAGCACTTAGGAGGTTACCTTTGGTCAAGTTGAGAAGCTAGAAATATTGGCCGCTTGGCATGGCTGAAGTCGGGTAATAAGAGATCTGAAAGGATTTTTTTTTTTTTTTTTTTTGAGATGGAGTCTCGCTCTGTCGCCCAGGCTGGAGTGCAAGCTTCTCCTCCCGGGTTCACACCATTCTCTTGCCTCAGCCTCCCAAGTAGCTGGGACTACAGGCGCCGGTCATCACCCCGGCTAATTTTGTTTTTGTATTTTTAGTAGAGATAGGGTTTCACCGTGTTAGCCAGGATAGTCTCTTATCTCCTGAAGTCGTGATCTGCCTCCCTCGGCCTCCCAAAGTGCTGGGATTACAGGTGTGAGCCACCGCGCCCTGCTGAGATCTGAAAGGATTTTTTAAAAGAGCACTACGGTTAAAAGTCAGCTTAATTAAAAGTGGATGAACAAGCTATAGGTATATTTAAAAGGCCTTTATGTTTTTCTCTTCTTGGAACTTGTTTTTCTGGAAAAGTTTTTTTTCTTCTCAGTCAACTGAATTATGTTTCTCTATTTCTTTTGTCTTTCCACTCTTAATGCACACACGAGAGGCCCTAAAATAACTTCCGGTAGCCTGGGACTCCTTGGGAAAAACAGAGGAGGCACCCTGTTTTGGGAAAAAAAACTTCTGTTTTTCTCATGAAACCCTGGAAATTAAAAGCAGATAGATCCCTCTCAAAATCAAAGGTTCTGTTCTGTTTTGCATTGTGTTATCTGATGGTTTTGAGTTTTGGGGGGTATCAGAAATTACTTCACATTATGAGAGAGTTTTGGTGTGTAATAACTAGGTAGGAAATATACTTTAAGGGATGGCTAATAGTAGTTATGGAGGGACACTTGACCAAATCTTTGCACATTTGGATGAGAGAAGCATGCTTTTGTCCACCTGGAAGATAAGGAAACACCTCTACTCTGAATGGGAGATGGGAATCCCATGAGGGATGGGCTGATTACAAAATGGGCTCATTGGATTTGGGTTGCCTTGCAATGCAATGCAGAGTAGAAGTACTGCTCTGTCTTCTCCCGTACTATTTCCCTCCTTTTGGGGATCCAGGAACCAGTGTAAAATGACACTCTTGCTTCTGGGGATCTGTTTTTGCCTTCAGCTGCTTCTTTGCTGCTTATTTGGTCCAGAAAGGCATGCTTTTCTGGCCCTCATCCTCTATGGGCTCCACCCTGAAGCCAGTCATCTAATTAAGAAACTGGCAAATGAAAAATCTTACAAGCGCTGGATCTTCTGTCTATGTATTTATATATGTTGTATGTTTATATATAAAAGAACTCTAATTAATTGGCTTGGAAAAATAAGTGCTTAAATCAAATAGTTGTCAGAAAAATAGGAATTTTAATGCCTTTTTGTTCACATGACTTTAGTAATCTTTAGGAAAAGACAGTTTTAAAGGTTATTGATAACATAAAATGCCTTGAAAATGTAGATATTTGGTCTAAATTAAGGTCAGATGTCAAATTTGCTAAATGCTTCAAGGTCACACTGTTTCTTTGACTTTTAAAAACGATTCAATCTGGGGACATGTTGAATTAGCCACGCCCCCTAATTATATAAGGAAGATTATAAAGAAAGAGATTTTATATAAGAAAGGATCTTATATGGTAAATTCTTGTCCTAAAGTAAAATGACTGTTTTTTTAAAAGGAAGGATGTTTAGGGCAAGTCAGAAAGTCCAAGAATATTTCAGATGGTCTGTGTAAGTCATAAAAGGATTTGTGCAAGGAAATTTATGTGAGAAATGTACATGTCAAAGGTTGTTAGACCACCTCAATGCTTCATAAAATGCCACTATGACTCTTATTGTAAAACTTGCCTGCTTAAGTAAGGTAAGTCCTGGGACATGTGGAGTTAGCCACAGCCCCTAGCTATGCTGGAGAGTGAGCTATTACATGCACTTCTGCCTGGTGTGTCCTAGGCTAGGCTCCACACCTAGTACATAATTAAAACCTCAGATTTACCAAGGTTTTCATCAAAAATGGAAGTTGCTAAGAGTTAACATTATAACATGTAATTAAAATTACTGAAGAAACAATTTTACATGAAAGGTGTGAAAAGAAAGTAAACAGTATTTTTATGAAAGATTATAAGAAGTTGTAGGAATGTGGATTTTCTTCTGCCTAGAATAAAGTGTTAAAGAATTGTTTTAAGTAAAACAATATCTAAAGGTTTAAAGAAGTTGTGGAAGATTTATAAAAATTACTTGTAAGAGATTGTGTGAACATACTGGCTAAACTTAAAAGAGTATTATTCAGTTTTTCTGTAAATTAAACATTGGAAGAGAAGCACAACAGATTTTTCTTAGAGCATTAATCTGCTGTTTTGCAAAAAATGTAAAGGGTTATAAAAGGTTTATAAGAATATTACCTTGTGGTTAAACATTAAAATTGATTAAATATGTCTATAAGGTTTTATGAAAAATTGGGTTTAACATAGTACATTAATGTAAAGGTGAAATTTGGCTTATTTGATATAAAATCATACAGGAAGCATTATCAAATGTGAAATAGTGTTTTGCTTTCTTTGGACTGCATTTGCATAAATGTTTTATTGGTATATGTTTCAAAGTTATGGGAAACTCCTATAATTCTAACATGAATTAGTGTATGTTGTTAATAATTATAATTATTATGTAAAATTTTGTGTGCCACAGAAGTAACTAAATTTCATTATCAATTTTGGCTTTAATAGTGGCTAGAACTTTTTATCATCCACAGACAACTGTTGTCTCGTTTTAATCCTCCTTAGAAGGTGGTTTATATAACCAACTATAGAACTCTTGCAAGCATTCTTAAATGCAGGTGCAATGGCTCATGCCTGTAATCCCAGCACTTTGGGAGGCCGAGGTGGGTGGATCACCTGAGGTGGGGAGTTTGAGACCAGCCTGACCAACATGCAGAAACCCCATCTCTACTAAAAATACAAAAATTATCTGGGCGTGGTGGTGCATGCCTGTAATCCCAGCTACTTGGGAGGCTGAGGCAGGAGAATCACTTGAACCTGGGAGGTGGAGGTTGCGGTGAGCCGAGATTGCACCATTACATTCCAGCCTGGGCAACAAGAGCAAAACTCCATCTCAAAATAAATAAATAAATAAATAAATAAAAAAGCAGGATTTTTGATAACTTTGGAGATTTTGACATCAGAATAAAAGAAAAAACTTTCAGAACTCTCATAGAGAACTGAAATATTCATAACTATTGAACGGAAGTTAGCTACATGGCCTAAACTAAAGAAGTTTAGTCTGTTCAACTTTGCTTAAAACGTTGCTGATCCTTCGTTTTGTTTTTCAGAGTCAAGGAAACTTTTGAGCTATTTACAGCTTTTAACAGTTGAGTATACTCCTATGAACAAAATTTGGAGCATATTCATTTCTCTCTACCAGATTTTTCCAGAATTTGGAAACTAGTTGTGAGTATTCTTAACTTATGGCAACATAGTTATTTGCACAGGTGCAATAAGAATCTGTTTTCATTTGTAACAGGACACAATTGGAGAAATTGATTATTTTGCCAAGGCCTTGACTGGAATAGTGTGTTTTCCTTTAGGGAATTTAACTTAACTTATAGAGCCACTAAAAACCCTTGGGGAACTGGCCTCATACCTTGCCTACAACAATCCCTGTACAGGGTTTCTAATATATGGTAAGTAAATAATGTAACTTTCTCACAGGTCTGGGAGCCCCAAGTTATCTCCTCAAAAGGAGAGGAATTTACCCAACTCATAGGTATTTGGCAGGGCTTGACTTTTAAAAAGTCTTATCTGAGATTCCTTATAAAACAGAGTTCCATCAAAGATAATTAAAAAGCCTATGTGAAAAATAATTATTCTTGCTGTATTTTATACAAATAATCAGGCCAAGTATAATAAAGCAAATCAGTCTTACTATAATTTGTCTTTAGTAAAACTGGGAAACTGGAGTGAGAAATATTATGTTTCAAAAACTATGGTACACTTGTTATTAAATTCTAGTTTCATTAGTGGTTTTTAAGTTTATTTCTGCAATTTAGGCTGACCCTGCTTATTCCTGTAAACCAAACAGTGATCTCTGACTGCTGCTCAGAAGAAACAAGAGGGATGGGTTATGTAAAAATCTGGAACAGTATTCTAATCTGGGCACATTACAATTAGCTAACAACTCTGTATCAGCTTAGTTCCAGTAGTTGCCCAGTTCATGAAAAGCCTTCTAATTTAATTTACCTGGAATAACTTTACTTATTCTGCTTTACTCTTGTGGAATATATTGCTGTTACACTCTTTGTGTAGGAATATGGGACAAGCTTACTGAATGTTTTCTTAAATTATACACTTAATAATCTTCCAGACATCACCTTTTGTTGAAACTCAAGAGTTATGAATGGACCTTACCATACTGATGCTTTCTGACTGAGCTCCTCTCTACCCTGAATGCAAGAGACCCCTCATAGTTAGGCAGGAATACCATTGCCCCTATTCAGCCTGAAGAAGTTACAGAAGGTGGACCTTCATCCTTCTGCAACCCTTAGGATTAAGAGTTCTCTTACAAAAGGGAGGGGGGAAATGTCAGAGGCAAGTGAACCAGAGCAACTCCATCTTAAATAGGAGCTGGGTAAAATAAGGCTGAAACCTACTGGGCTGCATTCCCAGACAGTTAAGGCATTCCAAGTCACAGGATGAGATAGGAGTTCAGCACAAAATACAGGTCATAAAGACTTTGCTGATAAAACAGGTTGCAATAAAGGAGCTGGCCAAAACCCACCAAAACCAAAGTGGTGATGAGAGTGACCTCTGGTTGTCCTCACTGCTACGCTCCCACCAGCACTGTAACAGTTTACAAATGCCATGGTAACATCAGAAGTTACCCTATATGGTCTGAAAAGGGAAAGCATGAATAATCCACACCTTGTTTAGCATATCATCAAGAAACAATCATAAAAATGGGCAACAAGCAGCCCTTGGGGCTGCACATTCTATGAAGTAGCTGTTCTTTTATCTCTTTATTTTCTTAATAAACTTGCTTTCACTTTGCACTATGGACTCGCCCTGAATCCTTTCTTGTGTGAGAGCCAAGAACCCTCTCTTGGGGTTTGGACTGGGACTCCTTTTCTGTAACAACACCACCATCCATTTGTAATACAAGTTGGGAACCCAATAACATCATTGATCTTCTTTCTCTCCCCAGTTTGTCACTGAGTCTTGAGGAATGGACATTTTTTTTTTCTTTTTAAAAGAGGGTAAATGCAGAAATAGAAATCTAAATTAACCTTTCATGCAGGCAGTTACTGATGAGTCTGATGTTGAATCATGGGCTAATAGACAACTTTCTATGCTGGATTGTCTTCCTCTCCTTCTACCTTGCCCTCCTTCCCCTTGAAATTTCTTCCTTTATCATTTGGGGGAAATACCCTCCTGGAGGCTCAGTAGGAAGTCCATTGTTTCCTAATACCTCACCACCTTTGTTTTTGGATATAGACTTAAAGCCAGGTAGATAGTTGTTTTCAGAGTGAGAATCAGGATGTGAGGAGCAAAGGTATGTGAGGTCCTCAGTTGAGGTCTAGTGAAGGAGAACAGATGGTTTTATGTTGCCAGAGTTCCCTCTGGTTCCTTAAGTTCCCAAACATGAGTCTTTGAGGATGTCTGATACGTCTTTCTGGAATGTATGAGTTAATTGGCCAGTCTGGGGATGTCTGTCATATTTGTAAGAGGGTACCACAATTTATGACTCTGTGAACTATTTGGCTTTATGCACGTTTAGCATATAAACTCCTATTTATAGCAAAAGACTTACTATGGCTTCATCATTCACTCCTTAAAAGACGTTTTGCTTATGAAGTTACTCCCAACAGTGCAATAAAGACCATTTCATTGCAATTAAAATATATTTTGATTTACAAACAAACGTTTCAAAGGCAGATATCTTCTGCTGTGTCAAGTGATACACATGGGGTGGAAGGAAAGGACAAATGGGCAGCCCCTGCATTGCTGGAAGAATCATATGTATACACACATTGAAAAAGGAGAAAAAAGCTTTCTTTTAAAAGCTGATTGATGCAAATCAGTTTATAGAACCAAATCCAATTTCTAAATCCATACTATCTTCATTGTTTATAGTGTACAAATCTCCTTCTACAGTTTAGTATGAACATAAATAAATGCAGTAAAGTTATTTACTTATATTTTCTTTCCCTTGATGTTTTGAACTCTGCGATAGCATAAAATCTCAGCATACAAAAGTTCTTAAGTGAAATGTCCTTTAAAAATTCCCAGCATCACTTAATGACATATAAATGGTTACAATACAAGCACTGGCTTTTTTCCATAAGACATACATTTTTCCTATTACACAGGACCACCCATGTTCTGATTTGATCCTAGCCATAAAGCAACAGGGAACAATTTTGCCTGGCTGAAGTAGTTGGCTCAGCCATCATGCCCATCCTTGCACAAAACCAGACTGGAATCTTCATTCTAACATAAATACTAGGTTACCTTTCTCTTCCCAGGCCATACATCTTTTTGACTAGCTTTCTCCATGTATGAACACCAAAAAGCCTCCTGGTGGTGGGGATGATTGAGGAGCAGGGAGATAAAAACACACTAGATAAATCTCATTTTACAAATTATGAGGAAATCTGGGCTCTAAACTCTAATACAACATAAATTAGCTTATCCCGTTGGATTTTTATATAATTTTCTAGGGCCTTATATCTCATATTTACTAGTTTTAGTGATGTTAATGCTTATGGATGTGCATGGACAGAGCTATCTGATGGGTTTATATGGAGGCTAACTCTAAAACACATACCAGACTGAGACTGACCCTTTAACAATTCCAATAGACTTTCCAGGAAAAACCTCTTTCTAACCCAGAAAATCCCATCCTCTAATTTTTCTTTCATTGAGCTCCATCTAATGGCAATTGCGTGCTTTTCAGCAAGGAGGGAAATTCATGGCTTCCAGGTAAACGGTAAACTCTCTCAAGGGTGTCAAGGGAGCTGAGTTTGGGCTTTCTCAGTAACAGTAGTAAGCCTTGGGGTTTATCATTTGCTGCATCAGGATTTTACTGATTGGATTGATTTCAGTTCAGGGCACAGAGAAAGTCAATGCAAGAGAAAGAATGTGCTTTAACTTAATCATATCATAAAGCAACATACCCCTGGTGCACAGCTCCAAGACATTTGTCAGAGCCGTCCAGGTCTTCTACATGCCAAGTCAGATAAGGAAATAGCTGACGAGACAGACAACTCCAGGCAGCCTCTAGAACAGCCCTTTACTGCATTGTTTTATAACACTGAGGCAATGTAGAAATGTGCAGAAAATGCACACGGCAGTGGGTATGCATTTCAAGATGAAAACAGTAAGAGCAAAGATCTATGCCTCATTGGTCACTATACTGCTCATAGGAGTGGAGAGACCTGCAGTAACTGTTCCAAGGCTGTCATTCAGTAGCTGCTGAATGCACGCTCTGCTGAGTCACTGGCCTTGGCAAGTCATGTTGGCTGGGACCTGGTAGGCAGGTGATAGAGAAAAAAAGACTGCTCTTTAAACTTAGCTACTCTTTAAACTAAGTTCATTTTATAAGACACACTTTTAATTTTAGTTCATCTCTTCACTTCTTATGTTTGAGCCACTCAAACAATATTATGAATATATTTACTTATAAATGTCTTGAGTAATTACAAATAATCAGTCTCCAGGGAGAAGGAGACTTTGACTTTTTCTTCCCTTCCACCAAATGTGTAGGTACATGCAGACACACGCATGCACACATACACACACAGATGTATACACACACACTTACAACTGCCTGCCTAGGGAGAATTTATGTTTTTTCCTCATAAATGCTGGTTTGGAGAAATTAAAGAATCCAATCCTAGATATGGAATAGTACAGAAAAAATGAGCAAGACCCATCCTAGGCACCCCAGTCCCATGTCTGTGACTAAAGGCCTCTGTTGTGCACAGCGCTGTCCTCACATTCAGCGTGAACTCAGGCTACCGTTCGAGGTGGGCTCCTCTAGGAAGCATTGCCAGCTCCCACCTCAGGCCTTTACACCAACTTGTCTAATTGGAAAGATTTTCTATCCTCTGAGTGAGCCAAAAAGTATTTCCGCTGAAAGGCTGTGAAAGGTGGGAATGATACATCCGGAAGCAGCTGTTTGAGTTCCAAAACACCCATGGGGCCAGCTGGAGGTCCCTTTATTATCTCTTTGTTATTGAGATGAAGTTGCTCCTTATACAAGAAACTGGCTTCTCAAGGGCATTGCATTTCAAGTGTCTTACTATATTTACCGATGTCCAGTAGGAGTGACTTTGCTCTTCCAGTCAAAGGTGAGTGATGATCACAATGCCTTGAATATAAAACATGACCTAAGGGCTGGAATTACAGTAAAAGAGTGGCCCCAAATGCAGTCATATATCTCCATTTCAATGAATTTAGGATCATCCTCCTAGCTCCCCAAACCAGATACTTCTTTAATATCTCTGCTACTATTTTGTTTTTTGGCTATAATTTTTTGTTAAGAAGGAAATTCTTGTCCTGGACAGTCTTCTCCTAGAGGGCAGTAGAATAGCAATTTCTGTAAGGAAATCAGGATTTAAAGAGAGAGAAAAAGTCTCTGTGTCCTTCTATACTGATCTTCTTGCCTCCCTTCGAAGTGCCAGATTGTTGCCCAGGAGGAGTTCATAGCATCAGAGGAACTGATCCTTCACTTATAACCTTACTTCTTTACCCCTCCACAGAAGGCAAGCTCCAAAAGGATTCATCAGCATGCAGATTCCCTTATAACCAACACCCACACTATGTCTCAGACTTAATGGTAATAAGGCGGGCCCATAATCCTCTTCCTTCCCTGAAACAGGGGAAGGTATATTTCCTCAATTCTTCTCATTCATCCACCCACCGGGAAGATTTCAGGTTGGCCTAGAAATAAAAGGCTCAGGATATGAGACAACAACACTTAAGCCCTGCTATTCTTCCGACTGCCACAATTCAACAGTGTTTAGGATTGACTGTGCCATCTTTTCAGATATTCATTCAGCCTCAAATAACAGAGCTGTCCCAAGAATGGCTTACATTCATGAGGGTTATTTCCCAGAAACTTGCAGTTTATTTTATTGTCTGCAACTGTATCACCCCTCCCACTCTGAGAGAGTCTAGGAAGTTGAGATTTTTAGTCAGGAACATCGTTACTTTGAAAAATATGAATAAGGAAGCTGGGGGAAGGGGACTGAATTTTGGGTAAGGAAATAGTAACTCACGACTGCTACAATTCCAGCATTCATTGTGCTTGGAAAATTGTAAGTTACCCATATGTATTAAATGAGGCCCTAAGATGTTAAAACAAAGCATGGTCAAAGTCAGAGAACTTATCCTGAAATGATTAGCCCTTTTGGGATGTTACATGTGACTAAGAAAGTGTACTCAAGAAAGTTTCACGGGCATAGAGTTAACCATAAAAAGCAAATAACTGATTCAGTTCTACTTCATCCTTGCCTCACTCTATGAAACAGGGAAAGAGAGAGAAAAAACTCAGAATAGGTCTTTAAAATGATTCTAGTCATTCTTATAGTAGTGTTATAGCTCTCAAAGTTACATGGACCTTGACATTAGCTTTTTCCTCAATTATGTTTATGAATTCCAAGGGCAATGGTCCTCACCATGTTTCAGATCTGATATCATGTCTATCACTTCATAGAAAGCATCCCAAAAAAGGTACATGACTCATTGTTATTGCCTTGGGAGAGACTTCATTATTTAGCACCTTAATCACAGATGAGTTTTCATGTAACAGAGGTGTCCGATGATGTCTTTGACTTCAATGAAACCTTGACAATTCACTTCAACAAGGTTTATGATGCATCAACTGTATTCCAAGGACTGTGATTGGCCCTGAGAATATAGAGAGGGATTATACACTGCTGCTCTCCTCAAGCAGTTAATTATCCAGTGGTGAGAGATTGCTGATACAGTGAGCATTATCACAGTGGGCAAGCATGATGCTGTAAGATGCTGATGGAACTAACCTCGTTTGGAAAAGTATTCTCCAGGGTTGTTAGAAAGATCTGAGGTGGGTCTTGGGGCAGAGCAGGACTTTATCAAGTAGGAGGTGGTTGAAAATTGCATCCTTTTGCATTTAATTCATATTAAAATATTTACATTAGCACCAGGCAAGAAAGAAATGCCAAGTATGAAAGAAGTCTGTGTTTGGGAGAATAAAAGTTTGAATTTGAATTAAAATCATACCTTTAAAGATGATTACTAAACTTGCTGAAGATATAGTCATTAGGCACATCACTGCCACAATCCTAAAGAATGTGAAAAAGATTTTGCAGACTGATAAAACTTTCCAAAGACTCAAGATATAAACTCTCTTTTCCCTTGACCTTTGATGCAGAAAGTTGAGAGTCACAGGCAACCTTCCCATAAATTTGTAATTGTGAGTTGGGAATTGCCATTTGGTCCGTTGGATAGCAAAACATTACCCAAACTAAGGATTCTCAGATTATAGTCTGCTTAAATGATTTCAAAATACTTAAAAGGATATTTAAAAATTAAGTCAAGTATCTAGCAATTTTCTTCATAATGCAAAATGCTCAGATGTTTATAGAATTTACATTTGGAAAGTTGAAAAGGAGGTAAAAAGCATTGTGACTCAAATCTTCAGACTGAAGCTTTGCCCCTGCTAGGAGAGAACAGCTGCTTCTGTGACAGTCTAAGAAAGAATTCATGCCCCCTCCAACCTCCACTCTAATCTCTTTTCCCTGACTAACATCAGGGGAGCAGAGATAATCTAGCTCAGAAGTCACATGGAGGTTGATGTTACAAGAGAACAAATATCCAAACTGTAGTCAATCAAAGCACATGATACGGTTGTAGATGACTGACCCAATTGGAGCTTAAAATGATAGTACAGGCGAGATGCCTTGGCACTCTGTGTATAATAGTTAGATATTTTATTCCCTCCTAGATACTCTGCGTTGCTGTTTGTTTTTTAAACCCCCGTCAGCTTGGAAGTTTCAAGTTGTGTTTTTTCGTTTTTCGAAGCTCTGATGTGTGTTCCACATAGAGGTATCCAGATTTAGCACATCTTTGGCTTGAGGGAGTGTGCTAAATGTTTTGTAGCATATTTACTGTGGTGTTACTTTAACTTAGTTGTGGGTTGCAACCGAGCATGGCACAACTGCCTGTTTCATTGTGTGTGTGTGTGTGTGTGTGTGTGTTCTCTTGCACTGCTTTTCGCCTCTTCACGGGAAATTTATACACAAGCCAGGCTGATGATTGGTTCCCTAGTGAGAGTAGCTCACACTCGCCTCTGGGAATGTAGGAAATGGAGCAACCTCAGTGTCTCTCAAAATAAGTTAAGCATTTATACGTAACTTGTGTCCAAATGTTATCAGACAATTAAGACAAAGGGACATTTCAATATAATGAATTGAAATTGCAGCTTTGACTTTTGAACTGGAATCATTGAAATGTCCTACCCTCCCTTAACTCTGTGTTTTATAAAAAACTAATCTATTATAGGTACGACAGATTAAGGACGACAGCCTCCCTTGGTCCTCTCCTGCAGTTCCCTTGGTGAAGGTCCTCTCCTGTGTGACCATTAATGGGCTGGAGCTCCTTAGCACCCAAATATGCCTAACTGTACCCAGGGGCCAGAGCACATGCAAGGGAACTGAGGGTGACAGATGGGGAAGCAGAAATCCTTCTCGACAACAACCATTTCTTCTAAGAGGCATTTTTCCTGTTTGGCTGGCTCAGAGAGCATTCTATTTTTTTTTCATGGAGTGTGTAGACAGCTTTCTGCAACACCTATTTTCTTGTTTATTGAAATTAGGAATCAGATGTATATGAAAAATAGAAATATTCCAAATACGTAATTTTAAGATTTATAGACCTCAAAAATAATGTAATATCAGTCATTTAAAAAACCCATTAATTCTGGGATATTCAAATATTGCTTGATACAGAAGAGATCTCTTAAATAGAAACTTTTTTTTTTTTTTTTTTTTTTTGAGTTGAAGTCTCCCTCTGTTACCCAGGCTGGAGTGCAGTGGAGCAATCTCAGCTAACTGCAACCTCCACCTCCTGGGTTCAAGCGATTCTCCTGCCTCAGCCTCCCAAGTAGTTGGGACTTTAGGTGCATGCCACCACGCCCAGCTAATTTTTGTATTTTTAGTAGAAAAGGGGTTTTCCCATGTTGGCCAGGCTGGTCTCCAACACCTGACCTCAGGTGATCTGTCTGCCTTGGCCCCCCAAAGTGCTGGGATTACAGGCGTGAGCCACCATGCCCGGCCTTAAATAGAAACATTTTGCACGATATTTCCTTGTTTATATATGAAAATCTGATATAGATCAAACAATAATCAGCTGATTAGCAGATTGTACTATGTTGCTACTCTAGCCCAAGTTAATTGTTTATTTAAATTAGGATGTTATTATCTTTACAAGGAATGTTTGCTAGGGATGCCATAACAAAGTACCACAGACTGAGTAATTTCAATATGAAAAATTTATTTTCTCATAATTTTGGAGGCTAGAAGTCTGAGATCAAGGCGTCTGCAGGGTTGATTTCCTCGGAAACCTCTGTTCCTCACTACATTGTAGATGGCCATCTTCTCCCTGTGGCCTCACATTATCTTCCTTCTGTGTGGAATGGCCTCACATTATGTTCCTTCCTTCCTAATCTTTTCTTATAAGGATATGAGACATTGGATTAGGGCCCACCCTAATGACCTCATTTTAACTTAATTACCTCATAAGGACCCTATCTCTAAATATAGTAAATTCTGAGGTTAGGACTTATACGAGTTTGCAGGTTGGTGTGGCTTTGCTGTGTCCCCACTCAAATCTCATTTTGAATTGTAGCTCCCACAATTCCCATGTGTAATAGGAGGGACCTGGTGGGAGGTAATTTGATCATGGGGGTGGATCTTTCCTGTGTTATTCTTGTGATAGTCAGTAAGTCTCATGAGATCTGATGGTTTTGTAAAGGGGAGTTTCCCTGCACAAGTTCGCTTCTCTTGTCTGCCACCATGTGAGATGTTTTTTTCACCTTCTGCCATGATTGTGAGGCCTCCCCAGCCACGTGAAACTGTGAGTCCATTAAACTTCTTTCTTCTGTAAATTACCCAGTCTTGGGTATATCTTTATCAGCATGTGAAAATGAACTAATACAGAGGTACATAACTTATTTTCAAACAGGAGGTATTAGCAAGCAAAATAAATTTGCAAATACATAAATTTTTCTAAGCTTACTACATTTCAGGCAATGGGATAATTGTTTTATGTACATATATTTCATATACTTCTTACAATGACTTGAAAAGCTAGATTGTTAGAATCTTCATTTTACAAATGAGAAAAGTTGGGCTAAAAAAGTTCATAAATGTTCTCAAATCTATAGAGAATGAATTCTCAAAACCATGTCTGTACATTATCTCCAGAAAGTGCAAAAATTACTGTTATGCTCCTGTAGGAGTGAAGGGGACTTTCCTTCTACTCTAATGTTTTGATAATTTGCATCTCTGGAATAAACTGACAGTAGACAGATTAACAAGAGGAAAAGCATACAAATTTATTACATGCAAATGCCCAGGAGCCTCACAAAATATAAGACTCAAAGAAGGGCCAGATGGTTGAAGTTTAAATAGCAATTTTTTTAAGAGACAGGGTCTTGCTCTGTCACCCAGGCTGAAGTGCAGTGGTGTGATAATAGCTCTCACTGCTGCCTCAAACTCCTGGGCTCAAGTGATCCTCCTGCCTCAGCCTCCTGTAGTCCTGAGCTGGGACTACAGGTGCATGCCACCATGCCAGGCTATAAGTGGTATTTTGAGCTACAGAAAGAAATAGAGGCTTAGGATTTCTTCATGTGAGATGTCAACACAAGCTGTGAAAGGGTGAGGGGAGGAAATGTATGGTAAGCAAAGGTGTTTTGTTATGCAGGTAGTCTCTCAGGTGACAGTCCGCAGAAGAATAGGTGGTATCAGTGACCTTTAGTCTTCTTTCCTATGAGTTAATCTTCCCTGTTTGATGGACTTTCAGGGCACAAGCTCATGACAATTACATACTTTTGAGAGGAACTTCCCTTAGTCAAATAAGCAAACTTCAGGGAAAGCCCCTCCCTGCACTTGGAGGAGAAAGAGGGATGAGAGATAGGAGGGCAGAAGAAGATCAGAGACCTGGGTTCTTCTTTCGTTCAAAGTACTCAGCATGCCAAAGCACCATACTTTGGGATATTGTTTTCTGAGCCCCAGCACTCCTTTGCAGTTTACCCAAGGTTACACAGCTGGTTGGCAGCCAATGCAGGCCTCCTGATTCCTTGTGCAACACTGATATGCAAATAATATTAAATGAATCTATAAACAAATGTAGTTTTTAATGAAGCAGGAAAATTTCCCTGACCCCTTTGTGGGCTGGAACTAGAGCATGAGCACGGGAACTAGCTGGTGCTTCAGTGCTAGCAGGGGCAAACTCCACTCACTCAAACCCACTGTGCTCTATTCCTTGCAGAAGGGAGTATGCGAGTGAGCAAGTGCAGGAACCTGGGTGAGTGCTTTTGGCTGTTGGCAGGAATGAACTCTGTATAGGCCCCGTGGCTGCATCTAGTGGGGGTGCCTGCAAACCCTGAAGCCCCAGAAGAGTGTTACAGTCCATGTCCTGTTAGCTTTGTCACATGTGGACTGCTTAAGTGTTAACACCTCAATGGAGGGTCAGTGTGACAGTCTTTTGCACCCGCACCCAAGTTCTCATCCACTATCCAGGAAGAATGAGGTCATATGAACAAACTTGAAGGATGGTAAATGTGGAGGATCTTATTGCCAATGAAAGTGACACTCAGTGGGAAGGGGAGATGAAAAAGGGATGGAGCAGGAAGGTAACTTTCTCCTGGAGTCTGGTTGTTTCCAGCTTAGTGATCAGAGAGCCAGGCCTATTAAGAACTAGGTGATCCGTTTGAATACAAACAATAGAGACTCCTGAGAGACTGATATGCAAATGGACAATGTCCAGACCATATATAAAAATAAAATTCTGATCCACAACTTGTAGCAACCTGCCCAGGAAACCAGCTCTGTATCTACAATGAGCAACACAAGAAGCCATCCTGCTGTAAGTGAGACCTGCAGGAAGCCAGATTCCTATCTCTAGTGATGATCCAGGAAGCTAAATAGTAGCTGCTATAGCAATAGGCCCAAAATAGCCAGGACTTGGTTAATAATTGACAGCATCCCTAATTTTTATCTCTGCTTCCAGCTTAGGACCAAACAGAGAAAGCTGAATATACACCCCTAATTAATCACATAGGACAACCTGATTCTGGTTAGCCCACCTATAGCTTCCCCAGGCCAACACCCTCCAATCAGTGCATGCCTGAAGCCTTCCCTTTTTTCTCTTGTAAAACTTTCCCACTTCTTTGCCTGCCTTTAAATCTCTGCCAGAACTCAAGGGATGATGCAGACTCTTTTGCTATAGCAAGCTCAGAATAAATAACCTTTGCTTTTCTCATTTGGTTGGTCTTTGTTTATTTCCACACTCCTGTAACTACCTGATGGGTTCTTCCTGCTCACTGCACAAACAAAATCAACTCACCAAGACCATGGCATTGCAGTAAAGAAAGAGTTTAATTGACACAAGGCCAGCTATGCCATGTGGGAGACTGAGTTTTTACTCAAATGAATCCCTGAAGGCTCAGAGGTTACAGATTTTTCAAAGATAGTTTGGTGGATAGGAGGCTAGGGTAGGAAGCATGCTGATTGGTTGGGTCAGAAATGAAATCGTAGAGAATCAAAGTTGTCCTCTTGTGCTGAGTCAGTTCTAGGGTAGGGGTCACAGGACTGGTTGGCACGTCTAGGTGTTGCCATCTGGTTGTCAGAAACGCAAAAACCTGAACAGACATCTCAAGAGGTCAATCTTTGTTCTACAATAGTTATGTTATCTTCAGGACTAATAGGGGAAGTTGCAAATATTATAACCTCCAGAATAATGACTGATAATTATTTAGAATTCAAGCCCCTCTCATCCTCCTAAATTGGTGACCTTTCATTAAGCTTTACAAGAACAGTTCAGTGTTCAGAAAGGTCTATTATTATGTAAACTATAAATTAAATTTCTCCGAAAGTTAGCTTGGCCTATGCCCAGGAATAAGCGAAGAGAGCCAGCCTGTGAGACTAGAAGCAAGATGGAGTCAGCCATGTCAGATTTCTCTCACTGTCATACTTTTGCCAAGGTAGTTTCAATACAACAACAGGCTTGATGTCTTGTCACATCGTTGACTCTCTGGTGTTCCAGCATTATGGTGACTCAGCATTTTATGCTTACTGCTCTTACCTCTCCAGCTGCCATAGAAAATACCCTGTCACCTTTGTGGTCCCAAAGCTTCTGTTTGATGTCTTATTCCTGCCTCCTTCAGGTTCTCTTCTTCTCCACTAGCTGCATTTCTCCTAGAGCTAAACTCTGGAAGAGATAGAAAATCTGACTGCAATATGTATTGAGCACCTAGTGAGCATCCTTATTATGCATTGTTATGGCTCCAGTCAACTTGTGAACTGCAGGCCAGACTACAGATGGCTGCTTTTGGCTCAAAAGCCTGTTTTGAGGAAATTAGCTGTGCTCATTGTAACACCATCATGTGGTTCAAAGCATGGCAGTTTATGCATAAAATATCATTTCATTCAAAAGGTGTATGTGTACACTCCATGTATTCTCTACTTTTTTTTTTGTTTCCAAGAGCTCCTTTTCCCTGTACATCTGGAAGTAAGAAGCTTTGAGTAAGTGCTGAATCTGATTTGGCAGATTTTTATCCCTGCCTTGTTACTACTGGGTTTTCTTGAATAGGATCTTACAAATCAGATTCCAGATGAACAACATGGCACTCTCTCACCTTACTGAATAGCCCTTTGCATATGAATAATTGTTATTAATTCATAATTCTATAAACTACTTTCTTTTCAAAGGAGTTTGAAACAATGGCTACTTCCAGTTCCATTTTTCATAAAGTTCTTCAAGATATTTAATCTTGAATTACTTGTATTCCCTTATTCGTCATTTATTTCTCATATTTTCTGAGTACCTAATAACTTTCAGGCACTATATGATTATCTATCTGTTATATAGTCTGATTTGCAAAGCAACATTTTTATGCTTAAATCTTCAAATTACTTCACTGTAGTTAAATCGGTAGAGGAGTAGTCAGAGAAACAAGCATAATTTCAATAACAGAAGGTCACTAGCCTTAAGGGTTGCAGTTTTAGGATCTAATCTGCATTGTCCATAGAGATGAGAACTCCTATTTTGTGGCACACAACTAATCTAGATTACAGGAAGATGAGTTCCAGAGGCAAAGGGAAGTTGCTAGATTCTGTCTTAATCCCACAGTCACCCAATTCTCTTAATTTTTAGCCCTGTAGTCACTAGACAAATAACTGGTCTTTTTTTCCAAATAGTTTTTCTAATGGGAAATATAACCTGCAGACCAGTTAAAATTAGAGTTTACTCTTCCTGGCAGTGGTGTTTCTCTCAGTGTGCTGATAACAAGTATTTCAATGTACAAATTTTTATTTCCTGAGGGTGATTTTCTTGTTTCAAGATCTTATCAAACCTGAAGGAAAGAAACTTAATCAGCCCAGAGGTCCTCTCTGACCAGAAAGGAGATGATACACCATGGAGTGGACATTCATTTCATGTCTTTCTTTGGTGCTGAGTATAGATGCTAGGGCGCATAAGCAAGTATGAATGACAGTAGTTGGCAACTCATTTCTGAAAGCAATTGGTATTGTGAGTTTATCCAAGGAAGACCCAGATAGGGCAGATCTAGGAATAAAGACAAGACTGTGGCATTCTGCTATGAGAGCCAGATGGGTCAACACTCAGAAGCTCAGAGCAGATAATTGATGTGTGTGTGTGTGTGTGTGTGTGTGTGTGTGTGTGTGTGTGTGTGTGTGTATGATCCAACTATAGAGAGGTGTGTGGGCGTGGAAAGTAGGAAAGGGGATTGGGAATGACTGGAATTGCGGGAACAGGAGTTTCATTTTCAAAAGCCCAAATCCAGAAAACAAGCCCAGGAAAAATTATTTCTTCAAAAACTAAGAACTGAGAAACGGACCCTAGCAAATGTGGGGCAATTAAGAAGGGCTTGCTGTTTCCATTCTGTACCACTTACTACTCTGCACAAGGTATGGCCCAGTTTTGAGATTTCTATCATAAGTTGAATCTATTCTTAAACCTTTTCTAAATCTTGCTGTAGGTTTCAGAAACAGAGTAATATTGAGGGCCACTGCTGTGTGCACAAAGCTGCAGCTTATGTAAATGCTCTATTCATCATTGCTCAGCAATGGCAAAGGTCATCACTAATAACCTCTGCAGGTTTGAAACTTCTCACCAGCTGCCAAATGACCATAAAAAATATAGTTGACATATCTGCAGAGGAAAATTCCAGACTGGATGATGTTTACAATCCTTAGCTGCCCTGATTCTCTCCCACTTTTTTGCTTTGCTTTACCTTTTTGCTTTGCTCATCTTTTTGCTGTGCTCTACCACTGTCTTTCCAGCATCCTTAGCTAGAATGGTCCCTGTCATCTGCACACCACATCCTTACTCACACACTGCCCTTCTCATCCCAACCATGCTGCCACCAAGGTAGGAAAATTACTCTTACTTCACCTAAGCAGGTTAGTCTTTGGCTCTAGCATAGAATTAGATGGCACAGAAAGCACAGCTTTTTTCACCTTACCTGACTAAACCTCACCTCACCTCACCTGACTAAACCTAACCACATGTATCTTAGCTAGAAAGCATTACTCCACTTTAGTTCCTTCTTGTTCGCACCCTGTCTACATTTACTAGATTAAATAGATGTGGATTCATGCTGTTAAAATTATGGTAATTGTCTCATCCAGAATTGATTCTGAACATCATTTCTAGGTCTGGATCGCAAGGTCGTGTCTGAGTCCCAGGGTGCTCAGTCACTATGTCCTCATTTATGCTCTACTCACTGTCCCTCAGGAAGAAAGCCATTTCTCAATGTGTTCTAAAGCTTTCTGTCTTGAGCCATCACCCTCTCACTGACTTCATTCATGGTGGGCTGTATGACATCGGGGCCCAAAATATTCAGCGTTATGCCCGCATTCATTTCACTTCAGCTTGTAAATTTACTTGATACTACATGTTTACTAGCTAGTGAGATACTAAGATTCATTTCACCCTCAAAATAAGCTCAGCTTCCTCATCTACTATTCCAAAGTGGCATCAGGGCCAAATCTTATCATTATTTATCTGTCTTTGATGACAGATTCCATCTATCCTCATTTCAAATATCTATCAGTTACATCTGACTATGAGAAAGAGAATGTCTGTCTTTTCATTTTGAAACTGTCCACTCCCATATGGGTTCCCTAAGTTCCTATTTCCTCTCTAAAAGATGCCTTTAAGTCTTAGCTCATTTTCAGAACAAGGAGATTCTCAATGAGTAACCAAACTTATGTCAGCAGCTCTACTCACTGCCCCAGGTTGTGCTAGGTGACTCACCCCTGAGGAAACTCTGAAATGTCATTTTCTAGTATCCTATACCCCCACTATTTAGCAATAGCAAAACTATTTTACACTGACTATAAGCACAACAGATACGGTTTCCATCAAAGGAAAAGAAGAGCTAGTTACTGACAATTAAGCTTAATATCAGAAAGAGCCCATAGTCTCTATTTTGAAGGTGGTATTCCTGATCCACAAGACACACTAGTATGCCTCAATAAGATGTTTTTAAAATAATGTACTACATGTAAACTGCAGCTCAAAGAATGTAAACAATTGAAATCATCATACCATGATTCAGGAAAAGTAAGAAGTTATTTTAGAGTAGACCTAAACTTCTTTTTTTTTTTTTTTTTTAACAGAGCCTCGCTCTGTCACCCAGGCTGGATGGAGTGCAGTGGCACAATCTCGGCTCACTGCAACCTCCACCTCCCAGGTTCAAACAATTCTCCTGCCTCAGCCTCCCGGATAACTGGGATTACAGGTGTGTGCCACCACTCCCAGCTAATTTTTGTATTTTTAGTAGAGATAGAATTTCACCATGTTGGCCAGGCTGGTTATAAACTCCTGACCTCAAGTGATTCGCCCACCTCGGCCTCTCAAAGTGCTGGGATTATAGGTGTGAGCCACTGCTTCCAGCCTAGACCTAATCTTTACATTAGATTTTTGGCACACAATGCTGGTATCATTCAAACATTAAACTTCACTAAGTGTATAGGAATTTAATTCACTCACAAACATTGTGTAAACTTTTCAGATTTATGTAATTTTTACTAAAAAAAATTATTTCTATAGGTTCTTATGTTTTTGCAATTATTATAATTAAAGTACATTCTGTATTTGCTATGTTATCTTATTAAGAAAAGATTAGAGAATCTATATTCTGATGAGTCAACATAGCCAGTTGGCTAGTCAGAAATGACTCTGTGTTCATCAGTATCAGCTGTGACAAGTACTTATGTCAAAGAGCAGCTATGAGTATTTGTGTAGGCATAAGATTAATCAGGGGGAATATTAATCAGAGGAAATTTATAACATGCGAATGATGACTGTAAGCCTTCTACTGAAAAATTACATGAGTAGTTCTCCAATTTTTGCTTTAATATATTTTAGCTTCTTGGTAACACAAGCAGGATAATTCTTTAGTTCTATCAGAAATACAATTGCCTATCTTGGTTTAATATTTGAATTTTCTTCTCAGGAAATGTTATGGCATGAAGCAAACTGTATTAGAAGATGCAACTCTACATCATGTCTTAGCCTCAGCAGAACAGTAGTCAACATGATCTACTGAAGCTCAGACATGATATAATAGGGTTTAAATTCTCTCTTCTGTTCTTCTTCAAACTAAAGTAGATTACTTTCACTTTACTATTTTAAAAAGTGTATTTTATAATAAAGAAACACACCTCCATAAATGGTAATGGAACAAATGTTATCCACATTACAAAATTATTATTATTGGATCCCTACCACCTACCACAAACAAAAATCAGTCCTAAGTAGACTAAAGATTTATGTGAGGAAGACAAAAATACAAACCTTGAAAAGAAAATATAGTAGGATATCTTTAAAAATTGGAATAGAGAAGATTTTTTTAGACAAAAATAATCCAAACCATGAAGGAAAATGAATTCAACTACATTAAATATAAGGGCACTTTCTTTTCCCTTCCCTCCTTTCTGTCCTTCCATAATAATGCTACCCAAAAACTATAGGGACCAGGGGCCTGAGCAAGGAAGACACATCTTAACAAAGGCAGCAGCATCTCACAGAGGTGTTGGGTGCTTTTATGAGAAAGAAACACCCAGTTCTGTAGATGCTTACATTTCAGCTTTCTTTACTATGCCTAGCCAACATCTCATTTTCCTAAAGTTTATTGACATGCCTCATTTCCTGTAATCTATTCTCTTTTTAAATCGTGGGTTTAGAATATTTTTATTCTTTTATTGTTGTTTTAATAGGGATTGGGGGAGGAAATAAATATTTGTGCTTAATCTGCCATGTTCAAGGCTCCTGCATTAAGAATGTAATTTTAAAATTTGTCTTTCTCACTTCTTCAAACAAAACCATCCAAGCTTAGTGGATTCATGTCTTAGATTGCATTCATAATGTAAAGAATATCACCCATCTTTCTTCGATAGTGAAATTGTGAGACTTCTTAGTGGTACAGTTTGTGCATCACAAATCCAAAATCTGAAATGCTCCAAAATCTGAAACTTTTTAAGTGCTAACATGATGCTCCAAGGAAATACTCATTGGAGCATTTTGAATTTTAGATTTTCTGATTTGGGGTGCACAACTAGGATGTATAAAGCAAATATTATAATCTGAAAAAAAAAATCAAAATCTGAAACTTTTCTGGTTCTAAGCATTTTGGGTAAGAGATACTTAACCTGCAGAAAGCAATAGAGATTAGAAATGCAGTCATTTTTGTGTGTGCTAATTTTCCCTGTGGATTAAGGCTCCTTTCTGGGTGTAAATTGTCGTTCAAATCTTGTGCCCACTTTTAAATTGGGTTGCCTTTTCTTTTTAAGTATTTCTATTCTGGGTACAAGTTCTTTGTTAGCTATGGTTACATAAATATTTTTCCCATATATGGTTTGCCTTTTCATTTTGTTAATAGTGTCTTGATGAATAGAAGTTTTAAATTTTAATGAAATCAATTTTTTCTATTTTTCGTATATAATTAGTACTTTTCGTGTCACCTCTAAGAAATCTTTGCCTCTCAAGTTTCCAAAGATGTTCTCTCTTATGTTTTTCCTAGAAGCTTTATAATTTTTGCCTTTACATTTAGGTGTGCGATCCATCTTGAATTGAGTTTTATGTATAATGTGTGGTTGAAGTTGAGGTTTATTTTTTTTTCCGTGTATTTATTCTAGTTTTTCCAGCTCCATTTGTTTAAACAATTTTTCTTCACCTATTGAATTGTCTTGAAACCTTTATAGAAAATCAACTGACTCTGTATATAAGGATTTATTTCCCATCTCTCAAATCTTTCCCATCCATTTTTTGTCTATACTAATGATAATTCTAAATTATTTTAATTACTGTAGCTTTATCATAAGTCTTGAAATAAAATGTAAGTGCTCCAACTTTTTGTAGAATCATATTGTAATTTTCTATAAAAATGCTTCAGTGTTTTGATTGTGACTGGGTTTAACCTATAGATCAATTTGGGAAGAATAGACATCTTAACAGTATTGTGTTTTTTGATCCATGAACATTCTATATCTCTCCATTCATTTAGATTTTTAAAATTTATTTCAGGAGTATTTATAGTTTTAAGTATAGAGATCTTTTATATCTTTCATTAAATTTATTCTGAAATATTTTGTATGTTTGTTGCTATAATTTAAAAATATTTTCCAATTGTTTTCGGGAAGTACATAAAAGTATAGTTAATTTTTTGGTATATTGATCTTACTTCCTATGACCTTTACAAATTCACTCACTAGTTCTAGTACTGTAGTTTTTAAAAATAGATTTCTGGCCTGGCATGGTGGCTCACATTTGTAATCGCAGCATTTTGGGAGCCCAAAGAGGGCAGATCACTTGAGGTCAGGAGTTCGAGGCCAGCCTGGCCAAGGTAGTGAACCCTGTCTCTAGTTTAATTAGATCCCATTTGTCAATTTTGGCTTTGTTGCCATTGCTTTTGATGTTTTAGTCATGAAGTCCTTGCTCATGCCTATGTCCTGAATGGTTTTGCCTAGGTTTTCTTCTGGGGTTTTTATGGTGTTAGGTATTACATTTAAATCTTTAATTCATCTTAAGTGAATTTTTGTATGAGGTGTAAGGAAGGGGTCCAGTTTCAGTTTTCTGCATATGGCTAGCCAGTTTTCCCAACACCATTTATTAAATAGGGAATCCTTTCCCCATTTCTTGTTTTTGTCAGGTTTATCAAAGATCAAATGGTTGTAGATATGTGGTGTTACTTCTGAAGACTCTGTTCTGTGCCATTGATCTATATATCTGTTTTGGTACCAGTACCATGCTGTTTTGGTTACTGTGGCCTTGTAGTATATTTTGAAGCTAGGTGGTGTGATGCCTCCAGGTTTGTTCTTTTTGCTTAGGATTTTCTTGGCTATACGGGCTCTTTTTTGGTTCCATATGAAATTTAAAGTAGTTTTTTTTCTAATTCTGTGAAGAAAGTCAGTGGTAGCTTGATGGGGGTAGCACTGAATCTATGAATTACTTTGGGCAGTATGGCCATTTTCACGATATTGATTCTTCCATCCATGAGCATGGAATGTTTTTCCATTTGTTTGTATCCTCTCTTATTTCCTTGAGCACTGGTTTGTAGTTCTCCTTGAAGAGGTCCTTCACATCCCTTGTAAGTTGCATTCCTAGGTATTTTATTCTCTTTGTAGCAATTGTGAATGGGAGTTCACTCATGATTTGGCTCTCTGTTTGTCTATTATTGGGGTATAGGAATGCTTGTGATTTTTGCACATTGATTTTCTATCCTAAGAATTTGCTGAAGTTGCTTATCAGCTTAAGGAGTTTTTGGGCTGAGACAATGGGGTTTTCTAAATATACAATCATGTCATCTGCAAACAGAGATAATTTGACTTCCTCTCTTTCTATTTGAATACCCTTTATTTCTTTCTCTTTCCTGATTGCCCTGGTCATCACTTCCAATACTATGTTGAATAGGAGTGGTGAGATAGGGCATCCCTGTCTTGTGCCAGTTTTCAAAAGGAATGCTTCCAGCTTTTGCCCATTCAGTATGATATTGGCTGTGGGTTTGTTGTAAATAGCTCTTATTATTTTGAGATATGTTCCATCAGTACCTAGTTTATTGAGAGTTTTTAGCAGGAAGGGGTGTTGAATTTTATCAAGGCCTTTTCTGCATCTATTGAGATAATTATGTGGTTTTTGTTATTGGTTCTGTTTATGTGATGGATTACCTTTATTGATTTTCTTATGTTGAATCAGCCTTGCATCCCAGGGATGAAGCTGACTTGATTGTGGTGGATAAGCTTTCTGATGTACTACTGGATTCGGTTTGCCAATATTTTATTGAGGATTTTCTCATTATGTTGATCAGGGATATTGGCCTGAAATTTTCTTTTCAGAAAAAGAAAATTTTTCTGAAATTTTCTGAAACCAACAAAGATCAAAAAAGACAAAGGAGGGCATTACCTAATGGCAAAGGAAACAATGCGACAAGAAGAGCTAACTATCCTAAATATATGTTCACCTAATACAGGAGCACCCAGATTCTCTGTCTCCTGCCAGGTTTTGGTATCAGGATGATGTCTGTTCTCATTAAATGAGTTAGGGAGGAGTTGCTCTTTTTCTTATTGTTTGGAATAGTTTCAGAAAGAATGGTACCAGCTCCTCTTTGTACGTCTGGTAGAATTTGGCTGTGAATCTGTATGGTCCTGGACTTTTTTTATTGATAGGTTATTAATTACTGCCTCAATTTCAGAACTTGTTATTGGTCTATTCAGGGATTTGACTTCTTCCAAGTTTAGCCTTGGAGGGTGGATGTGTCCAGGAATTTATCCATTTCTTCTAGACTTTCTAGTTTATTTGTGTAGAGGTGTTTTTAGTATCCTCTTATGGGAGTTAGCATTTCTGTGAGATCAGTGGTGATCTCCCCTTTATCATTTTTTGTGGTGTTTATTTGATTCTTCTCTCTTTTCTTCTTTATTAGTCTGGCTAGCAGTCTATTTTGTTAATGTTTTCAAAAAATGAGCTCCTGGATTCATTAACTTTTTGCAGAGTGTTTTTGTGTCTCTATCTCCTTAAGTTCTGCTCTGATCCCAGTTATTTCTTGTCATCTGCTAGCTTTTGAATTTGTTTGCTCTTGCTTCTCCAGTTCTTTTAATTGTGATGTTAGGAGGTTGATTTTAGATCTTTCCGGCTTTCTCCCATGGGTATTAAGTGCTATAAATTTCCCTCTAGACACTGCTTTGGCTGTGTTCCAGAGATTCTGGTACATTGTGTCTTTGTTCTCATTGGGTTCAAATAACTTATTTATTTCTGCCTTAATTTCATTATTTACCCAGTAGTCATACAGGGAGCAGGTTGTTCAGTTTCCATGTAGTTGTGAAATTTTGAGTGAGTTTCTTAATCCTGAGTTCTAATTTGATTGTACTTTGGTCGGAGAGACTGTTTGTTATGATTCCATTTTTTTGCATTTGCTGAGGAGTGTTTTACTTCCAATTATGTGGTCAATTTTAGAATAAGTGCTATGTGGCGCTGAAAATAATGTATATTCTGTTGATTTAGGGTGAAGAGTTCTGTAGATGTCTATTAGGTCTGCTTGGTCCAGAGCTGAGTTCAAGTCCTGAATATTCTTGTTAATTTTCTGTCTCATTGATCTGTCTAATATTGACAGTGGGGGTCTCCCACTATTTTTGTGTGGGAGTCTAAGTCTCTTTGTAGGTCTCTAAGATCTTTCTTTATGAATCTGGGTGCTTCTGTATTGGGTGAACATATATTTAGGATAGTTAGCTCTTCTTGTTGCATTGTTCCCTTTACCATTATGTAATGTCCTTCTTTGTCTTCTTTGATCTTCGTTGGTTTAAAGTCTGTTTTGTCAAAGACTAGGATTGCAACCCCTGCTTTTTTTTGCTTTCCATTTGCTTGGTAAATCCTTCTCCATGCCTTTATTTTGAGCCTGTGTGTGTCCTTGCACATGAGATATATCTCCTGAATACAGCACACCAATGGGTCTTGACAATTTATCCAATTTTCCAGTCTGTGCCTTTAATTGGGGCATTTAGCCTGTTTACATTTAAGGTTAATATTGCTCTGTGTGAATTTGATCCTGTCTTTATGATGCTAGCTGGTTATTTTGTCCGTTAGTTGATACAGTTTCTTCATAGCATTGATAGTCCTTACATTTTGGGTTGTTTTTGCCATGGCTGGTACTGATTTTTCCTTTCCATATTTGGTGCTTCCTTTGGGAGCTCTTGTAAGACAAGCCTGGTGGTGACATAATCCCTCAGCATTTGCTTGCCTTTAAAGGATTTTATTTCTCCTTAACTTATGAAGCTTAGTTTGGCTGAATATGAAATTCTGGGTTGAAAATTCTTCTCTTTAAGTATGTTAAATTCTTCTCTTCTGGCTTGTAGGGTTTCTGCAGTGAGATCTGCTGTTAGTCTAATGGGCTTCTCTTTGTGGCTAACGCGACCTTTCTCTCAGGCTGCCCTTAACATTTTTTCTTCATTTCTACCTTGGTGAATCTGACAATTATGTATCTTGGGGTTACTATTCTTGAGGAGTATCTTTGTTGTGTTCTCTGCATTTCCTGAATTTGAATGTTGGCCTGTCTTGATGGTTGGGGAAGCTCTCCAGCATAATATCCTGAAGAGTGTTTTCCAACTTAGTTCCATTCTCCCTGTCACTTTCAGGTACACCAATCAAACAGAGATTTGGTCTTTTCACATAGTTCCATATTTCTTGGAGGTTTTGTTCATTCCTTTTCATTGTTTTTTTCTCGAATCTTGCATCTTCATGCTTTATTTCATTAAGTTGATCTCCAATCTCTGATATCCTTTCTTCCACTTGCATCGATTTTGCTATTGATACTTGTGTGTGCTTCATGAAGTTCTCATGCTATGTTTTTCAGCTCCATCAGGTCATTTATGTTCCTCTCTAAACTGGTTATACTAGTTAGCAATTCCTCTAACCTTTTATCAAGGTTCTTAGCTTCCTTGCACTGGGTTAGAACATGAACATGCTCCTTTAGCTCGGAGGAGTTTGTTATTACTCACCTTCTGAAGCCTACTTCTGTCAATTCGTCAAACTCATTCTCCATCCAGTCTTGTTCCCTTGCTGGCAAGGAGTTGTGATCCTTTGAAGGAGAAGAAGCATTCTGGTTTTTGGAATTTTCTGCCTTTTTGCACTGTTTTTTACTCATCTTCGTGGATTTATCTATCTTTGGTCTTTGTTGTTGATGACCTTCGGATGGAGTTTTTGCATGGTTGTCGTTTTTGTTGATGTTGATGTTCTTGCTTTCTGTTTTAGTTTTCCTTCTAACAGTGAGGCCCCTCTGCTGCAGGTCTGCTGGAGTTTGCTGGGGGTCCACTCCAGACCCTGTTTGCCTGGGTATCACCAGAGGAGGCTGCAGAACAGCAAAGGTTGCTACCTGTTCCTTCCTCTGGAAGCTTCATCCCAGAGGGGCACCCACAAGATGCCAGCTGGAACTCTCCTGTATGAGGTGTCTTTCAGCTCCTGATGGGAAGTGTCTCCCAGTTAGGAGGCACAGGGATCAGGGAACCACTTGAGGAGGCAGTATTTCCCTTAGCAGAGCTCCAGCACTGTGCTGGGAGATCCTCTGCTCTCTTCAGAGCTGGCAGGCAAGAATGTTTAAGTCTGCTGAAGCTGTGCCCACAGCCACCCCTTCCCCCAGGTGCTCTGTCCCAGGGAGATGAGAGTTTTATCTATAAGCCCCTGACTGGACCTGCTACCTTTCCTTCAGAGATGCCCTGCCCAGAGAGGAGGAATCTAGAGAGGCAGCCTGGCTACGGCAGCTTGGCACACTGTGGTGGGCTCTGCCCAGTCCGAACTTCCTGGCAGCTTTGTTTACACTGTGAGGGGAAAACTGCCTACTCAAGCCTCAGTAATGGTGGACACCCCTCCCCCCACCAAGCTCAAATATTTCAGGTTGACTTCAGGCTGCCGTGCTGGCAGTGAGAATTTCAAGCCAGTGGATCTTAGATTGCTGGGTTCTATGGTGGTGGGATTCACTGAATTAGACCACTTTGCTCCCTGGCTTCAACCCCCTTTCCATAGGAGTGAATGATTCTCTTTTGCTGGCATTCCAGGCACCACTGGGTTATCAAAAACAAAACAAAACAAAACTCTTTCAGCTGGTTCAATGTGTGCCCAAACGGCCGCCCAGTTTTGTGCTTGATTCCCAGGGTCCTGGTGGTGTAGGCACCTGAGAGAATCTCCTGGTCTGTGGGTTGCAAAGACCATGAGAACACATAGTATCTGGGCTAGATACTACATACATCCTTTATGGCACAGTCCCTCCCTCCCTTGGCTAGGGGAGGGAGTTCCTTGACCCCTTGTGCTTCCCAGCTGAGACAAAGCTCCCCACTGCTTCTGGTTGCCCTCCATGGGCTACACTCACTGTCTAACCAGTCCCAATGAGATGAACCAGGTACCTCGGTTGGAAATGCAGAAATCACCCGCCTTCTGCTTTGGTCTCACTGGGAGCTGCAGACCAGAGCTGTTTCTATTCAGCCATCTTACCCAAGGCTATGACAGTGAGAGGTGAAGCCAGCTGGGCTTCTGGGTTGGGTGGGGACTTGGAAAAATTTTCTGTCTAGCTAGAAGCCTGTAAATGCACCAATCGGTGCTCTGTGTCTAGCTAAAGGATTGTAAATGCAACAATCAGCATTCTGTAAAAATGCACCAATCAGCACTCTGTGTCTAGCTAAAGGATTGTAAACACACCAATCAGCACTCTGTAAAATGGACCAGTTATCTCTCTGTAAAATGGACCAATCAGCAGGATGTGGGCAGGGCCAAATGAGGGAATAAAAGCTGGCCACCCATGCCAGCAGCAGCAACCTGCTTGGGTCCCCTTCTATGCTGTGGAAACTTTGTTCTTTCACTCTTCACAATAAATATGGGGCTGCTCACTCTTTGGGGTCTGTACCACCTTTAAGAGCTGTAACACTCACCGCGAGGATCTGCGGCATCATTCCTGAAGTCAGCGAGACCACGAATCCACCAGAAGGAAGAAATTTTGGACACATCTGAACATCTGAAGGAACAAACTCCGGACACACCATCTTTAAGAGCTATAACACTCACCGTGAGGGTCCACGGCTTCATTCTTGAAGTCAGTGAGACCAAGAACCCACCTGAAGGAATAAATTCTGAACACAATAGCTATCTTATTGAGTGTCTCAAAAAATTATTAAGACAAAGTGTTATGTGCATTCAGAGTATGCTAAATAGCTTCCAGTCAGGGGAAACTAGTGAAGTCTTCAGGAGGTGGAGGCTGTGAGGCAGCCAGAAATGAACGGCAGAAAATAAAAAACAGCATAAGCTTGGGGAAGCAATGAAGAGACATGGAGGTAAATAGACATGAGGAATAGTTAAGAAACAGCAGTGTGTCCAGTTTGATGGGATCAAGCCTGCTCAAGAGCAGGGATTGCAGTTACATAAGGAATGGTGTCTTGGGGAAAGTTTGTGAAGATCCAGAAATGTCAAAATTCAAAGTTTAGATTTTTTTCTTTAAGCTGATGCTTTTTAACATTTATCTCTCTTCTTTCTTTCCCCTTCATTCCCTTTCCTTCTTTTGCTGATTTTTTTCAAATATCAAAGCAGAGCCCTTCAGATTAAATATAATATGATTGACTAGAATTAAAAATAGGTGAAATCAAAGATGCTTCATCAAAATGTGTGCTGCATGGAGGAAACCTTAAACTTTCCACATGATCCTTTCCTTGAGATGGCTTCTGAGGGTTCCTTCTAGGGCACTTTAAAATCTAGATTAAAACTACAACTCTAAGTAATTGGGAGTCGAAGAATTTTTCAACTGAGAAGGCAAGCCTTTTCCCAGTAAACTTTGAGAACATTATTTTGCCTCTCTGAGGTTCATTTTCTCCCTTGTAACACGGAGATAATAATATCTTCCCGAAAGCTTGTAACAATGAGAAACAAAGTATGTGGCATAGTGCCTGGTCTATAGGTGTTCAGATAAATGTAATTGCAAAGTTAATGATTATGACTATGATAATGGAAACAGAAGGCATTGCCAGACACCAAGTTTCAAATTCCCAATCTTATTACCAGATCTCTATTGGGATAGAATTCCTGACTTACTCCAACACCAGGGGCAGAAGATCCCAGAAACTCAGTAGGCCTCGTGAAGAGTTACCACGTCTCTACGTGTGTACCTCTGGCTGTTCCCGGATATCTAGGAAACGAATCTTTTTGAGGTTTTCCTGAGTCTGAACAGGAACCGAGCTTGACTGATCCTCTGTGGTGGCACTGATTGCCCTGGCATGCCTCCACTCAGAAGTGCTACTCTGGTATGAACGTGGTGCACCAAAGACAAAACAAGGAACTCTCTCCTCTCCACGCTCAGCATGGCGTAACCCGAAGTATTTCCTACTCTAGAGGAATCACTGCAGCAGATTTCTCCACTCTAACTCTGGAACTCTGAGTAAAGCAGCTGGTTATACTCTTTTCCCTTTAGACTCCCCATGTGTCATTTTGTAAATAAAATACATCTGACTTATTTCATGGCTGACATATTTTCTGTGAATAGTCATCTTGTATGGAAAGGTAAATTCATTTACTGTTTATTTATTCATTAATGCAACAAACAAGTATTGAGTGCTCAGTGTGTGCCAAGCACTGGTTTGAGTAGGCACTAAAAATACATTGACAGACCAGCCTGCAAACTAAACATCACAAAAACGCTAGTGATCTGTTTATATTTGTATGTCTGTGTGTGTGTGGATAGACAGATAGATGTACACACACACTCAAAGGAAATTTAATATGGAAAGTCAAAGTCAACTTCTAAATGTGTTTGTGTCTTTCCAGGCTGACTTATGTGGCATTGCCAACACCATCTGCTCTAGAGCAGAAAGACTACTTAATAGGCAAAAGCAGCTGCCAGCTTAGGCTCAATGTACTCTTTTAATTCCCTCCAGGATGACCTGGTGTGACCACCCTTTCTAGGTAAAGAGGATTCTATCTCCATTTGACAATAAATCCTCAACCCGATCAAAGAGAGATCATGTCAACCTGGCTGACTTTAAGTCACAGGAGGGTGGCATTTTTATGACTTAATAATACCAAACAAAGCCAGTATGTTGCTCACTCAGAAGGGTGAATCGAGGTAAGTTTGGTTTGGGATTTGACTGTTATCAATGTTTCTATACCACTGATGTGAGAAAAAATAATATTTCTGAAGAGCTAACACATATTAATTTCTCCCTGATATTTTGAGACATAGTAAAATGTGGTGGCTAATCCCTAGAAAGTGGGTGCAGGGAGGGGTGAAGGTAGAAGTCATCTGGGGAAGAAATGAGAATGAAATGTGAGGTCAAGGTGTTCTCCTCTTGCAAAATGATGACTTGAAATAAAAATTAATTTTGCTATAGGAAAAAAAAACCTTTAAAATCTCTTTTTTAGGGACTTGATATTGTCAGATGAGAGTAGCAGTTACCTCAGATACGTTACAGGGATTTGGCCTGAAATGAAAGTATCCCAATGCCAGCTGTTCTATAGTAGGCAACTTTGGCAAATTGCTTAATAATGACAGCAAATATTGCAAGGTTATTGTAAGAAATTTCAAAAATGTAAAATGCCTAAAGAGAAAACAGACTCATTTATAATATTGACATCCATTTCCTATTCTCTCTTCATTCAAAAATAATATAATTAAAATTATCCACATATAGCTTTTAGTCTTCTTTGGCCATTGTATAAGTAATATTTTATGAAAGTATATTTTATTAAAGTGTTAATGTTAATATTTTATTAAAATATTAATATTAATGTTAGCAATTATTTTACTGTTAAAATGGCCATACTACCCAAAGCAATCTACAGATTAAATGTTATTCCTACCAAACTACCAACATTACTTTTCACATATTAGAAAAGACTATTGCAAAATTCATATGGAACTAAACAAAGCCTGAATACCCAAAGCATCCCTAAGCAAATGGAACAAAGCTGGAGGGATCACATTACCTGACTTTGAACTATAAGCCTATAGTAATCAAAACAGCATGGTACTGGTACAAAACCAGATACATAGAACAATGGAACTTAACAGAGAACCTGGAAATAAATCTGCACAAGTACAGCCATCTCATCTTCAACAAAGTCTACAAAAATAAGCAATGGAGAAAGGACTCTCTATTCACTAAGTGGTACTGGGATAGCTGGCTAGTCATTGGCAGAAGAAGAAAACTGGACTTCTACTTTTCACCATATACAAAAATTAACTCAAGATAGATTAAAAATGTAAATGTAAGATCTCAAACTATAAAAGTCCTAGAAGAAAACCTAAGCAATATCATTCTGGAAATTGGGCTTGACAAAGAATTTATGACTAAGTCTTCAAAAGCAATTGCAAGAAAAGCAAAAATTGACAAGTGGGACCTAAATAAACTGAAGGGCTTCTGTACAGCAAAAGAAACTATTAACAGAGTAAACAGACAACCTACAGAATAGGAGAAAACATTCACAATCTATGTATCTGATAAAAGTGTAAGATACAGAATCTTTAAGGACTTAATTCAACAAGCAAACAACAACAACAAAACCATTAAAAAGTAGGCAAAGAACATGAACCAGACACTTCTCAAAAGAAGACATACAAACAGCCAATGTATGAAAAAATGCTCAACATCGCTAATCATCAAGGAAAGCAAAATCACATTGAGATACCATCTCACACAAGTCAAAGTGGCTGTTATTAAAAAGTCAAAAAATAACGGATGCTGGTGAGGCTGTGGAGAAAAGGAATGCCTATTCACTGTTGTTGGGAATGTTAATTAGTTTGGCCACTGTGGAAAGCAGTTCAGATATTTCTCAAAGAACTTAAAACAGAACTGCCATTTGACCTAGCAATCCCATTACTGGGTATATATCCAAAAGAAAGTAAGTGGTTCTACCAAAAAGACACACTTGTATGTTCATTGCAACACTATTCACAATAGCAAAGACATGGAATCAATCTAGGGGCCCGTCAAGAGGGGATTGGATAAAGTGTGATACATATACACCATAGAATATTACACAGCCATAAAAAAGAATGAAATCATGTGCTTTGCCATAACATGGATGCAGCTAGAGGCTATTTTCTGAAGCAAATTAATATAGGAACAGAAAACCAAATACTGAAAGCTCTCACTTATAAGTGGGAGCTAAACATTGGGTACTCATGAACATAAAAATAGCAACAACAGACCCTAGGGACTACTAGGAGCAGGAGGGAGGGAAAGGGGGAAGGGTTGAAAAATTATTGGTTACTATATTACCTGCATGATGAAGTCATTTTACCCCAAATCTGAGCATCACTCAAAATACCCATGTAATCTATATCCCTTGAATCTAATAAAAGTTAAAAAAATTTAGAAAATTAATATTTTAATGTTTTAATGTCATTAAAACATGTAGGTAAGAAAATTGTTTCTTTTATTATAAAACTAACCTATGTTAATTGCAGAAAATTTGGAAAATAAAGTTTAAAAAATAAAATTTTAAAAAGATAACTAATCACTGTTAATATAATTAGCTCTGAAGTATAGGCAAACGTCTTACCTATAAAAGCTTCCTATTATTTATCTTTAAAATGGACATAATGATAGTAATTTCCTTGTAAGACTATTACATTTCATGTTAATGTAAAATGTTTTTCACAGTTCCTTGTATATCATAAACACATATTTATAATTTTATACCAGTTTTAAGCAAAGCAACATTAACCTGTACAAATTGCTCTGTAAATGTAATCTGCTTTTTTAAAAATATGAACAATATATCAGGATCATTTTTCCATGTTAGTAAACATAAATCTGCAGTTTAATTTGAGTAACTATGTAGTATTTCTTTTTATGACTATGCCATACTTAGGAGACAATTAGACTGCAAACATAATTCTTAATCGTTGTATAATATTTCATCATAAATATGTACTTGGATTTATTTAACACTTTGTGTCATCTGTTATGATTCAGCTGCCTGGGGAAAATGAGGCCATCTTAACAGTAATAAAATATATTTCTCTGAGTCTCTTCCAACTTTCTTCTGCTGAACTTTAGGTTATCTTTTTTTTTTTTTTTTTTGAGACGGAGTGTCGCCCAGGCTGGAGTGCAGTGGCCGGATCTCAGCTCACTGCAAGCTCCGCCTCCTGCGTTTACGCCATTCTCCGGAGTAGCTGGGACTACAGGCTCCCGCCACATCGCCCGGCTAGTTTTTTGTATTTTTTAGTAGAGACGGGGTTTCACCCTGTTAGCCAGGATGGTCTCGATCTCCTGACCTTGTGATCCGCCCGTCTTGGCCTCCCAAAGTGTTGGGATTACAGGCTTGAGCCACCGCGCCCGGCCACTTTAGGTTATCTTTAAAGACTCTTTCTCTCATTTCCAACAGTCCCCAAGGGATTCACCTATCCCTTCAATCCACAAATAAGGAGCACATGCCATGTACCGGACAGTGCAATAGGGATGCAATAATGAGAAAAAAAGGATGCAGCTGCTGCTCTCTTGGCATTTCCAGTCTTAAAGGGAAAACCAAACCTTAACCAAATAATCTCCCAGGTAATCAAACATAGACTATGTTACGCACTACAAAGACAAAATAGAATGCCATTAGAACAATGGCAAAGGGTCAAATACAGACTGGGGCTCAGGGAAGGTCTCTAAGGATTTAGATGATTGAGATGAGATCTGAAGTGTGGAGAGGCTCCCTCGGTCTGGGGAATGGTTCAGGATAAAGAGGGTTGCTTCTGGCAGGAGGAACAGCAAGAGCAAAAGCTCCCTAGCAGGAGGAATAGTGGTTGCTTGAAGCCTCTAGGCTGTGAGTGAATGCATATGAGGAACAACATGCAAAGTCAAGTTGGCAGGTACCACCCATGTGTTTGAAAATGTAGGCTTTAAAATTGTTATTCAAGCACGGTTGGGCCAACAGATCAGGAGATCACTGTCATTAAAAATTTAGTTTGTTATACTCACACATCCCCAGAGGAGAAGAGCCTGCCACACCACACCGAGGCTGAGTTAGGGGTTGGGTTGGGGGCTGGGACATGGAGAAACACCAGAGTCAGTCAGGAGGCAGAGAGATTTAGTGAGAAATGTGGGAAACAATCTTTATGGTGGTTTTCATGGGAAGGAACAGAACAGACAGGGTATGCAGATTTAGGATTGGCTAGTTTGAATAATTTCAGCAGGCTCTAGGGCAGTCCCTAGTTTTCTGGTGCCAGGCCCTGGGGTGATTAGGAAAGGGATATAGTGGCCCTGAGTGTGAGAGCCTTAGGGAGGAGGTGGTTGGGGGTATGGAACCTTAATTGGTTAGTGTACATATAAAAGACACTCACAGGCTAGTTTTTTACTGTATCTGGGAATTATCTAGCCCTAGGTGGGACAGGCTTTTCAAAGTCAGCAAGGTTGGAAAATGTTAATGCCCTTTTCATGGAACTCCGCAATTCTATCTCTATGGATGGAAGCCGGGAAGCATGGCTATTCTTATCCCATTAAGAATTGTGCCCCAGTTGGCTGTTTCAGTTTGGGAGACTCCATTAAGCTCACTCAGTATACCCCAAATCGGTAAGCACGGTACCAAATAAAGGAAAAGAAATTAATCAAGGGAATAATGAGCCCTTGTAATGGCTCGACACCTGCTACACCAGAAGAGACTGGTTTTTGAAAACTCTGACTACACCTTACTTGACACCTTTGCAGAGGTGCTATAAACTAGGAGAGATCAGTTAAAGGTAATGACAATGTTGGGAAATATTTCCTGATATTATTAAAGTTCTGTTCTATGAATTGTTCCCTGAGAAATTAAACACCTTCTCATTGAGCCTGAGAACTAGCCCTGAATTTCATGAAAGATTGAAAAGCTCATCACCAGCAGGTCTATTTCTGCTCTCAAGAGAAACTGCTAATCCTCAGAGGCCAGTGCCTTCCCCACCCCTCAGAATAGCTATTGTAGCTCCCAGATGGTCAGAAGTTTTTTTTGTTTTCTTTTAAGTTTTATCATTCTATATTGTTTTAATGGTTTTGTTCCATTATGACCTTGTTCAATTATAAAATAAAATATGAGCTATCTAACTAAATAAGCTTTAGTAAATGCATAGAATTGTACACTGTGGTATAGCTTAAAAGTGAGTTGTAGAAGAGTGATATCAGCAAGATGGTGGAGGAGAAATTTTCAGCACTTGTTCCTTCACAGAAACACCAATTTGAACAATCATCCATGCATGAAAACATCTTCATAAGAGCTAAGGAATCTGTATGAGATATTACAGCACTTGGGTGGAGCATAGAAATAAAAAAAGACACCCTAAAGAAGGTAGAAAGAACAATTTCACCTTATCTGCATCCCTCCTCCACAAACCTGGGCACCACAGTATAGAGAAAGATACCCTCCACCTGGGGGAAGAAGAGTGAAGTGAGTACCTGACTTCACCATCAACTCTAGTTAACCCTGGCACCAGGCCCACTCCAATGGACCCAAGTGCCAAGCCCATCTCCATGGACTCAGGTGCCAGGCCTGCCCCAGCACCAGACTAGCCCCAGTGGACTCATACTTAAGTCATGCTCCAGCACCAGGTCACCTCCTATGGAAACAAATTTCAGGCTCACCTTTGTGAACCCAGTCCCCAGGCTTGTCCCTGAAGACACAGACTCCAGGCCATTACTTATGAACCCAGTCATGAGCCCTGCCCCATTGAACTCAGATTCCAGGCATACCCCTGCAGACCCTGGTGTGAGGTCAGTCCACCTAAGTACTCCAACAGGAAGCACACTCATGGAACCCACCAGATGGTCCACTCAGAATTTCTAGGCAAGGTGACTGGAGAATAGCTTTCTCTGTTGAAGACAGTGTGTAAATATTGAAAGAAGTATCTATTTCTTAAATGTGTAGACACCAATACAAAGACACAAGGATCATTAATAATCAGGGAAGCACACCACCACCAAAGGAACAAATTAAAGAAACCAACCCTAAAAAAATGAAAATGCATGAACTGACAAAGCACTCAAAATAATTGTCTTAAACAAGCTCTACCCAGCTACAAGAGAACACAGACAATGAAATAAAATCAGAAAAATAATACATGAACAAGATAAGTTTAAGAGACAGAAACCATAAACCACAAACAAGTACCAATGAGAAATTCTGGAGCTGAAGAACAAAATGACTGAACTAAAAACCTCCATGGCATGCTTTAACAGTAGGCTCAGTCAAGCAGAAGGAAGAATCAGTGAGCTCAAAAATACATCACTAGAAATTATGAGAAACAAAAAGAAAAAAATGAAAAAGAGTGCATAAATCCTACAGAACTTATAGTACACCATTGAGCAAAACAATATATGTATTATGAAAGTTTCAGAAGGAGCAAAGAAAAAAGGAACAAAGAAAAAGGGAGCAAAGAAAAAGGGAGCCAAACTCAAAGAATTAAAGAACCTCAGATAAATAAAGAAATGGTCACTGGGACACATTACAATCAAATTCTCCAAAGTTAACTACAAAGGGAGAATTTTGAAAGCATTAAGAGAAAAGTGACTGGTCACAAGTAGGGAACTCTCATAAAACCATCAGTGGACTTCTCAGAAGAAACCCTGCAGACCAGGAGAAAGTGTAATGCTATATTCAGAGTGCTGAAATATAAAAAAAAACTCTGTCAGCCAAGGATACCGTATTTAAGAGAACTATCTTTCAGAAATAGACAGAGAGTCATAGACAAACAAAAGCAGAGAGATTTCATTACTGCTAGACCTGCCTTACAAGAAACACTAAAGGGAGTTTGTCAAGTTGAAACAAAAGGATGCTAACTAACAATATGAAAACATAAAACTCACTGTAAAGATGAGAATATAGTCAAATTCAGAATACTTTAATAATGTAACGGTAGTATATAAATTACTTTGACCTCCAGTATGAAATATAAAACTATTAAAAATAACCATAATTACAATAATTGGTTAATGGATGGATAATATAAAAAGATGTAAATGGTGATGGCAAAAACACAGAATATGGGAGGAGGAGAAATTAAGCATAGAGTTGTTGTATGTGATCAGAATTAAGTTGTTATCAGTTAAATTGTTATCAGCTTAAAACAGGCTGTCCTAACTATGAGATGATTTATGTAGGCTTGATGATAATGACACCAAAAAATGTCTAGTAGGTATACAAAAGATAAAGGAATAAGCATAACACTGCAAAATCATCAAATCAGAAAGAAAGACATCAAAAGAAGAAGAAGAAAGGAACTACAAAATCATCGGAAAACAATTAACAAAAGACAATAGTAAATTCTTACCTGTCAATAATTATTTTAAATGTAAACAGATTAGAATATCTAATTAAAAGACATAGGGCCAGGCACTGTGGCTCATGCCTGTAATCCTAGCACTTTGGGAGGCCAAGGTGGTGGATCACCTGAGGTCAGGAGCTCGAGACCAGCCTGGTCAACGTGGTGAAACCCCAACTCTACTAAAAATACAAAAATTAGCCGGATGTGGTGATGGGTGCCTGTAATCCCAGCTACTCAGGAGACTGAGGCAGGAGAATCATTTGAACCCTGGAGGTGGAGGTTGCAGTGAGTTAAGATAATGCCACTGCACTCCAGCCTGGGTGAGAGAGCAAGACTCCGTCTCAAAAAAAAAAAAAAAAAAAAGGCATAGAGTGGCTGAGTGGATAAAAACAAAATTCAAATATATGCTGCTTAAAAGAGACTCAATTTAGTCCTAACTACACACATAGGCTGAAAGTGCAGGGATGGAAAAAATATTTCATAAAAATGTTAACTAAAAGAAAGTAGGGGTGGCTATACTTATATCAGACAAAATTGACTTTAAGTCAAAAACTATCACAAGAAACAAAGAAGGTCATTATATAATGATAAAGGTGTCAACTTATCAAGAAGATGTAACAATTATAAATATATATTCACCCAACATTGGAGGACCTAAATATATAAAGCAAATATAAACAGAATTGAAGGGAGAGTAGACAGCAATACCATATGAACCAGTAATCTCACTTCTGAGTCTATATCTAAAATATCTAATGGAAACAAAATCAGTATTCTTTTATTATTAGTGTTACTGAGACAGAGTTTTGCTCTGTTGCCCAGACTGAAGTGCAGTGGCATGATCATGGCTCACTGCAGCCTCCACCTCCTGGGCTCAGGTGATCCTCCTGCATCAGCCTCCTGAATAGCTGGGATTACAAGTACCTAACACCATGCTGGGCTAATTTTTGTATTTCTTTCTGCTGTTTTTTGTTTTGTTTTGTTTTGTTTTTTTGTAGAGACAATATGGTGCAGAGGCTGGACTCCTGAACTCAAGCAATCTGCCTGCCTTGGCCTCACAAAGTGTTGAGATAACAGGCATGAGCCACAGTTTCCGGTCCTGAAATAAACATCGTGAAGAGATACCTACACTCTCATGTTCATTGTAGTATTATTCACAATAGCCAAGATATGAAATAAACTTAAGTGTCCATCAAATGATGAATGAAGAAAACATGGCATGTATATACAATGAAATATTATTGAGCCTTAAAAAGGAAGGAAATTGCAACAATGTGGATGAACTTGGAGAACACTATGCTAAATGAAACAGGATAGGCACATAAAGACAAATATTGTATGATTTCATATGTAGAACCTAAAAACATCAAACTCATAAAAGCAGAAAGGAGAATGGTGGTTGCTACATGTAGGGAGAAGTAGGAGAAATGAGATGTTGCTCAAAGAGTACAAAGCTTTGGCTATATGGGATGATAAGCTCTGGAAATCGAATACATAGCATGGTGACTATAGTTAGTAATACTGTATTGCATACTTTAAATTTTCTTTTATTTTTTGAGATGGAATGTCACTCTGTTGCCCAGGCTGGAGTGCAGTGGCATGATCTCGGCTCACTGCAAGCTCTGCCTCCTGGGTTCACGCCATTCTCCTGCCTCTGCCTCCTGAGTAGCTGGGATTACAGGACCCCACCACCACACCCAGCTAATTTTTTGGCATACTTCAAATTTTCTAAGAGAATAGATCTTAAATATTCTCAGCACCAGAAAAAAAAGTAATTATGTGAGGTGATGCATATGTTAAGTAGCTTGATTGTGGTAATAATTTCACAGTGTATGTATATATCAAAATATCACTTTGCATACTTCAATATATAAAATTTCTATTTGTCAATTGTACTTTAATAAGACTGGGGGGGAAGAAGAGCCCCAAAAATGAGACACATAAAATAAGTTGAAGAACAGTACATAAAATGTAATTTTAATTGTGTTATTAAAAAGAAAAGATATTTCAATATTCATGAAACATATCTGGACTGAGAAAATGGCTGCCATAGGGAAGAGGTGCGAGGAGGTCAGGAGAGTGATAAGATACAGGAGATGTTTTTTTATTCAGAGGTTTTGAAAACATTGTTTGCTTTTCCACAGGATGCCATTTAGGAGGCTCATGCCTTGTATGTAATTTAAAACATTAAGCTCTTTATTTGTTTACTAAAGGTTGTACTTTAATTATAGGTTAGAAAGACTCCTAATAAAATGAATTAGTCTTTCACAAAACTGTTTTATATGCCTTTCACTTTTCAGAATGGCTATACCTTCCACCAAAGAATACAGTGAATCTTTCAAGTAGCTAATCTATATTTCTCTTGTTTGATCAATGCCCACCTACTTGGCACATTTTTATTGACTTGTAGCAACACTGATTTTGCAGCAAACAGTTACAATAGTTTCTAGGCAAAGAATGCTTTGTATGGTAGACATACACTACCCCCAAAAATGAGACAAGTCATTCAGTGGCTGATCACAGTTGAAAGCAGAATCAATAAATCTTTGTAACATTGGGCTTGCCAAGCAGAGCCCTGTTGCACTGCAAATATACTGACTAGTGAGAGAGAGAGCCTCCAGGTCACATCATTCACTCCACACCCCCAACTATCTTCTTCTCATCCAACTTTTTTTTCCATGACCATATTGCAGTCTCTGTTGAAACTTAAGAAAGACTAAAAATCAGGGACAGCTGTTGTAGTTGGAAACAACCATGTTTTCTGTGTTATAGTGGCCATTGAGCCTGACAGCTGCACATATGCAAGGCCAGTCAGTGTTCACTTTAATAGAAGTGTCTTCTCTGTTTGGAAGAAAAATATGCCATCAGAACCTCAGATTTAAAGCTGATACTGGGGGTTGGTTCATTTTTGCCGAAGAAATATTTTATCATTTGTTTCTTTCACACATATAAACTTAGATGATGGCACTTGCAGTTAATTTAAAGTCAAAGTGGGGAATCACATAGATATATGTATATATGTTTAAATATTTTATTTTTTCTTAAACTATAGAAGTTTATTTATTTTCTAATATCTAATGTAGAGCCAATGATGATTTTGGTGTGAACACGGTGTTTGGAGTTCTCTTGTTGCCTCTTTCATGTGGATGTCACTTTGTATTTTGTACAATTTCTTAATGTATTATGCATTATAGATTTATTTAAAGTAGAATTAATACTCCAAGATAGTTATAAAACAATCTGAGAGTAGCTTCCATTTAGATTATTACAATCTTTCCCCAAAGAATTAACTCATTCATACATAACTCCTCAGCAACACTTTTAGTAGTTTACTGATACTAATACTTCTTAGTATTCATAGAAAAAAATGTATTAGTTCATTTTCACACTGCTGATAATGACATACCTGAGACTGGGAAGAAAAAGAGGTTTAATTGGACTTACAGTTCCATATGGCTGGGGAGGCCTCAGAATCATGGTGGAAGGTGAAACGTACTTCTTACATGGTGGCAGCAAGAGAAAATGAGGAAGACGCAAAAGTGGTGTTTTTTTTTTGTTTTGTTTTGTTTTGTTTTTTTTTACATAAACCAATCAAATCTTGTGAGACTTATTCACTATCATGAGAATACCATGGAAAAGACTGGCCCTCATGATTCAGTTGCCTTCCCCAGGTCCCTCCCATAACACGTGGAAATTCTGGGAGATACATTTCAAGTTGAGATTTGGGTGGGGACACAGTCAAACCATATCATTCCAGCCCTGGTCCCTCCAAATCTGATATCCACACCTTTCAAAACCAATCATGCCTTCCCAACAGTCCCCCAAAGTCTTAACTCATTTCAGCATTAACCCGAAAGTCCCCAGTCCAAAGTCTTATCTGAGACAAGGCAAGTCCCTTCTGTCTATGAGCCTGTAAAATCAAAAGCAAGCTAGTTACTTCATAGATACAATGGAGGTACAGGTGGTTGGTAAATACAGTCATTCCAAATAGGAGAAATTGGTCAAAATGAAGGGGTTACAGAGCCCACACAAGTCTGAAATCCAGCACGGCAGTCAAAACTCAAAGCTCCAAAGTGATCTCCTATGACTCCAGGTCCCACATCCAGGTCATGCTGATGCAAGAGGTAGATTCCCATGGTTTGGGGCAGCTCTGCCACTGTGGCTTTGCAGGGTATAGCTTCCCTCCTGGCTGCTTTCATGGGCTGGCATTGAGTGTCTACAGCTTTTCCAGGTGCATGGTATAAGCTGTTGGTGGATCTACTATTCTGGCTTCTGGAAGACAGTGACCCTCTTCTCACAGCTCCACTAGGCAGTGCCCCTGTAAGGACTTTGTGTGGGGCCTCTGACCCCACATTTCCCTTCCACACTGCCCTAGCAGAGGTTCTTCATGAAGGTCTTGCCCCTGTAGCAAACTTTTGCCTGACTATCCAGATGTTTCCATACATCTTCTGAAATCTAGGCAGAGTTTCCCAAACCTCAATTCTTGTCTTCTGTGCACCTGCAGGCTCAATGACACGTGGAAACTGCCAAAGCTTGGGGCTTCCACCCTCTGAAGCCACAGACCGAGCTGTACTTTGGCCCCTTTCAGCCATGACTGGAGTGGCTGAGACACAGGGCACCAAGTCCCTAGGCTATACACAGTACAAGGGTCCTGGGCCCAACCCACAAAACCACTGTTTCCTCCTGGGCCTCAGGGCCTGTGATGGGAGGAGCTGCTGTGAAGATCTCTGACATGGCCTGGAGACATTTTCCCCATGGTCTTTGGTATCAACGTTAGGCTCCTTGCTATTATGCAAATTTCTGCAGCTGGTTTGAATTTCTCCTCAAAAAATGGGTTTTTCCTTTCTACTGTATCATCAGGCTACAAACTTTCTGAACATAAGAAAATTTCCCTTTTAAAACAGAATGCTTTTAACAGTCGCCAAGTCACCTCTTGAATGCTTTTCTACTTAGAAATTTTTTCCACCAGATACCCTAAATCATCTCTCAGGTTCAAAGTTCCACAAATCTCTAGGGCAGGGGCAAAGTGCTGCCAGTCTCTTTGCTAAAACATAACAAGAGTCACCTTTACTCCCGTTCCCAACAAGTTTCTCATCTCCATCTGAGACCACTTAAGCCTGGACCATATTGTTCATATCACTATTAGCATTTTTCTCAAAGCCACCAACAAATCTCTAGGAGGCCTCAAACTTTCCCACCTTTTCCTATCTTGTTCTGAGCCCTCCAAACTGTTCCAACCTTTGCCTGTTACCCAGTTCCAAAGTCGCTTCCGCATTTTCAGGTATCTTTTCAGCAATGCCCCACTCTGCCGGTACCAACTTACTGTATTAATCTATTTTCGTGCTGCTGATAAAGACATACCTGAGACTGGGAAGAAAAAGAGATTTAATTGGACTTAAAGTTTCACATGGCTGAGGAGGCCTCAGAATCATGGTGAGAGGTAAAAGGCACTTCTTACACGATAGCAGCAAGAGAAAATGAGGAAGAAGCAAAAGTGGAAATCCCTGATAAACCCATCAGCTCTTGTGAGACTAATTCACTATCAGGAGAATCAGAGAAAAGACTGGCCCCCATGATTCGATTACCACCTCCTGGGTTCCTCTCACAACACATGGGAATTCTGGGAAATACAATTCAAGTTGAGATTTGGATGGGGACACAGACAAACCATATTTAAAAAAAGCACTCTCTTTTCACTCAATTTTGCTGGCTTATATAATATATAATTAAATCAATATAATTGAAATAACAAGGACAACTGGCATTTACCAGCTTGAAGACAAAGTCCACTGATCCTTGGGCAGTAAGTGGCTCTCCTGGAGGGAGGAGAGGGGGTAGGTATCTGTGGGAACAGCCCACAGGAGTGCCCCATCAGTCACCAAGTGCATCTATCACCACATCTTACTTAACTCTGGGAGAAGGTGATGTACATGTTCGTTCAAGGAACATCTGCTGTTTATTAATTTCTTTTAGAGATTTTTAATGCGTTTTAAGTAACATGACCCTTTCTTCAGTTGAAATCTTACACAGAAAAACAGAATATCCATCAAGAGAGGAGCTGTTCTGGGGGAATTATATTCATCATCTCTATTCCCCCATGGTGGTCCTTGAGAAACATCTAGAACTGTCCCAGGCTATATGAAGCACAGGATAACAACCTATGACAGAGTCCAGTCCTTTTGCATTAAAGTGATATGCTGGAATCTAAAGATCTTCTGACTGGAACTCAGTTTTTCTGCTTCCTGGGCTTATACTTTTTCTGTTACATTTTCCATCTTTTACTTCCCATGTGACTTGCAGCTGCCTCTCACGGGGTCTTTTTGACATCTGATTATCTCTGAGTGGCAGCCCAGAGTCACTTACAAGTGCCCAAGTACTCACCTCCTTGGTGTCAGCCCTGATATTTGGCCTAGAGGTTAGGAAGGAAAATAGCTTGGCTCAGCATGGCCTTACTCTATATAGTTTACTGAACTTACCACTAGCGACTGACCCCTATGAATCGGGTGTGTGGTGGACCAGGCATGAATTTCTTTCTTTCTCAACTTTTCTTCAAGACTGTTACTTTTCAGTAGTCTGTGGGTAAGAGGTTTTTGTTTGTTTGTTTGTTTGTTTTTGTTTTTGTTTTTGAGACAGAGTCTCACTCTGTCACCAGGCTGGAGTGCAGTGGCACAATCTATGCTCACTGCAACCTCCACTTCCTGGGTTCAGGCAACTCCCCTGCCTCATCCTCTTGAGTAGCTGGGACTACAGGCATGCACCACCACCCCCAGATAATTTTTTGTATTTTAGTGGAGACAGGGTTTCACCATGTTGGCCAGGAGGGTCTTGGTCTCCTGACCTTGTGATCTGTCCCCCTCGGCCTCCCAAAGTGCTGGAATTACAGGTGTGAGCCACCATGCCCGGCCAGAAATATTTTTATTGCCTTCAAATTGCTCCCAGGGGAGGTTATATACAAGCTGGGCTTGGTCTGTAAAAAGAGATGGAAGGGTAAAAGGAAATTCTAGGCAGAGGGAGTATCAAATGCAGAGGCCTTAACTTAACTTCACCAAGCATGGTATTGCAGAAACAAAAGGTAAGAACAAAAGCCAGAATCATGAAGGGTTTTATAACTGTGCTAAGAGGGAGTGGAAAGTTATCAAAGTCAAAAGCAAGCCGGGGAATGGTATGATCAGACTGTGATTTAGATGGGTCACCTGTCAACACTGGAAAATGAATGGGGACAAAGAGAGATTGAGGCAGGGAGACCAGATAGGAAGCTGTAACAGTAACTCAGGGGAAAGATGATAGAGACCTGAACTAAGGCAATGATAATTCAGATAAAGAGGAGGAGATAGATTCCTAGATATTAAGCATGCCTATACTTAGGACACTTTCCAATGCTAACTGACTAGAACGCTGGATTAAAGTGCCAAAACAATTTTCGGGGACATGAAACAGAGTGTAGATTTCACATGTAATCAAGCTTCAGTTTCAGTTTTAGGGAATATTGTAGAGCTTCTAGTTTTCCTATTGGGGTTGCCATGTATGGCTAGATATGCTGTGCACTAACACAACTTTAGTTTTTAAATTTTTAAATATTTTTTGAGATGGAGTTTCACTCTTGTTGCCCAGGCTGGAAGGCAATGGCATGATCTTGGCTCACCACAAACTCTGCCTCCTGAGTTCAAGTGATTCTCCTGCCTCAGCCTCCCGAGTAGCTGGGATTATAAGCATGAGCCACCATGCCTGGCTAAGTTTGTATTTTTAGTAAAGACGGGGTTTCTCCATGTTGGTCAGGCTGGTCTCTAACTCCCCACCTCAGGTGATCCACCTGCCTCAGCCTCCCAAAGTGCTGGGATTACAGGTGTGAGCCACCATGCCCGGCCACAACTTTAAAATGTGCTATGATTATAGACCGGAATGTTTGAAGCCTCTTTGAGTTGTGCAGTGCTTCAACTCTTCTTCGTATGGTCATGCAAACAAAATTTTCCAAAGATAGTCTACACAGCTTCTTGAGAAATGTCATGTGAGGTATATAAGCCCTAAGATCTAATGTAAGACTGAAACAGTTATTGCTCCACACAGGTGCTGAGAGAGGTAAGAGAGAAATGCCGATGGCAACAGGCTCTCACGTAGCTGGGGAAGGACCCCACAAGAAGGTAATATAAAGCCCTTTGTATCAAAACAGACTGAGGGAAAACTTCCACTTACATCAATGTGTCACAGCCTGGAAACCAGTCCCAGTAGGGACACTCCACCATGGTGCCCAATTCAGGGGCTCAGGATATGGACTGCAGAAGAATGTGGAAGAGTCTCTAGATTGCTAAGCTCCTCCATAGGATCTGCTCCCAAAAACCAACAGTCCTTTTTCTTTCTGTTCTCTTTTTGGGAAAGGCTAAGATACATGCACCTTCCTTTGCTTCACTGTCGCCAATAAAGTTTGTAAGTCTTCTAGAAGTAGGCCCTTTGTTCACAATCCATGGTGTATCTGAAATATGTGAAGAAGTAAATGAATGTCTGTACTTGCCCATTTCTGTACACAGTAGATGTATTTCTGATAAGTTGTAAATATACTTCATAGAAACCAAATTTTACTTTTAAATAGTTTTTCTCATGGTGACATTATAAAACTATCTAGCAATTATAGTTTATTTAAACATTTATTAAGCATTTTAACCCAGGGTGGACGTCTGTAAGAGAGGAAAATTGCAGATGAAAGTACATACACTGTGTTGATTATAATATCAGTGCTTAACACATATATGTACCTGACGCATAGTAGATGCTTGATGAATGTTCACTGACTTCACAAATAAATGAGTCTGTTCAACCAAGAGCTTCTACACAAATTATCTCACCACTAACAAGTCTGTGAAGTAGGTGTTGTTATCTCTGTTTTGCATAAAAGAAAACAGCAGCTCAAAAATATTAATTGACAAGTCCTAGTTTCCATTCATTTTGAAGATGGAATAATTGAGTACATGAAGAATATACAAATAGTTGATAGGCACAAAAAGAGAAAAAGAAAAAGGGCAAAATACAAAAAAAATCCACGAAATTTTGACTTCTTAACTCTCCTATTTTGTTCTGCCTATTGTTATCATTTCTTTCATTTTTTAGTTAGCATTATATAACACTTATTTTTTTTATATCTACTTTCGGATTGAAAGATTTATTTTCCAAAATTGTTATCCTAATTTGTTGGGTTGACTTGATAAACTGATGAAATAGATATTTTAGGAAGAAGAACAAACAAGCTTCAAAAAAAAAAAATAGCAGGTGTTGAAAACAATGGGTGGAAGGGGCCATGATTCACTGGGACTCTGATGTTTCCTCTGCACAAAATCTAATGCTGTTGACCCTAATGTTGGGGGAAGCTGGTTTCATAGTGTCACTTCTCCAATATACCACAAAGTATAGACTCTGCCCATTTGTGGTTATTCAGGTTCCCACATCTCTCCCACCTGCGTGGAGACCTCCTGGGCTAAAGTCAGCTCAAACCATCACATCCTCCCTTGGTGATCCCCATGGCTTCCACTGGAGATCATGTTACTTGGTTCCTGTCCTAAACCAGTGCTGAGCTTTGCACACTTGACGTGCTTTTTCTCTCCTATCTTTTTTTAGGTGAGGGTGAACAGAAGTCCAAGGATCAGGTGCTGGCTACAGAACAGAGAGATTTGGTTTCTGTCAGGATCAAAGGTGAACATAAACCAAAAATAAGGACAGCACCTCCACTGTTAGGGTCCTTTCAGACAATAAAACATGATACATATTTACAATCTGCAAACACCACTCAGGAGAATTTGTAGCAAGCAATGCACTGTCTTAATTTGATTGAACCAATCCTTTTTTTGGGGCATTGGGTCTCTGCAACCTCAGATGGCATTTTCCAAGAACTGCAGAAACCTCAATCTTATCTTTGGTTAAACTTCTTTCATTCAGCCTGCTCTGATTCAGAGATCTTTTTATTCATACTTTTTCTAAATCATTGAGCAGGAATTGATTAAATATCAGACTTTAAAACAAAAAATAAATTTGCTGGGGGTTTTAGTTGATAAAAGAAGGTCCAATAAGATAGAAATAAATACATGCATGCATGAAATTTTGGTGGAGGTGGCAATGTAACTCCCCAGCAAGTAAACTGCAAATTCACAATGGTGTTTACTGAAGTGCACTATTTTTAGAAAAGGCAAGTCTAATAGAGGTTGGCTTTGAGAGCTGTTTGATCCAGGCTTTCATCGCTATGAGGTGGAGACAACTTTGGCAAGCCCTCAGCTGGGAGAAATCACCACCAGGGCTTCCACCCCACGAACCTCTGCTCTTGTGACCAAACATAGACTTGCTGCTTCAGGAAGATTTGCATAAAAAGGGATTGATTTTCATTTGATTCTGCAAATGGACTCTCTGAGCTAGCCTGGAGGAAAGGAAGAGAATAAAAAGGGGAACAAAACTTCTTTGGCAGTTCTGGCCAGCTTCCAAACGCTTCAAGCTGCCAGCACAACTGGCTTAATTTGCTTCTTTAGAGCAGAAGATATACTTAACTTTCAAGGCCAGAAACTCAAGACTTAATGAGGGATAATCTAAAAGTCTGACTCTTTTTTCTGGTAAGAAACAAAAGCAAAAGAGAAAAAAAGCAAGTTACTATTCTTGGACTCTTCTGCACTTAAAAATTTCTTAATTGCAGGAATGGTGGTCGTTCTCCTTTAAAAACATTTTTAAAATTGTAAAAATGCACAACATCTGTAAGAAAGAATCCTCCTGCATGTGTTGTTATTATATTATTGAGTTAAAACTGTTTAAGACAAGAAAATATCTCTCTGAAATAAAATTTATTGAACTTGATCTAAAATTATTACTTTTTTGCAGAACATTTATCATGGGCAGGCATTAATTTTAGTTTAGTTACAAAGATGAAAGATCAATAAAACATATTCCCTATACTCAGGGACCTCACAGTCTAGCAGGGGAAACACAAATTCATGAATATATAAAGATATGTCTCCTAATTTTCATGCAGTGTGAAGAGCATTATATGAAAGATATGGGCAAGATGTGAAACAAGATAAGGTAGCAACAAATTCAGCCTAGGTGGACAGAAGTTGATTAAGGCTTCACAACGATATTAATGTTTGAGCTGGACTTTAAGGAAATATTATCTAACAAGTGTTGGAAGTGAGACCAGGACTAAGTGAGGACTTAGAAAACGCTTGCTAATGGTGAGGTCAGCTCTGTTCAGACAAGGGGGCTGGGCCACACACAAGATTGCACAGCTCCTACCACCTGGTCAGAGCTCCAAGAGACTTCACCAGAACTGGAGCACTAAGCTTCTGACAGGGCTTCCTGCTTTACCCATTATCCTTCTATAGAAGACTTTTCTCCCCAGAGTGTTAAGACTCAATCCTTTAATATATAAATCATTTATATTTATAGAGTGCCTACTATATGTCAGGCTCTCTACTAGACACTTGGAATACACCAGTAAACAAAACAGAAAAAAAGCCTTGCTGAACTAATTCCTTAGCAGTGGGAGATAGTCTCACCATGAAAAAACATAATAGATAAGTATAAACTAAAATTTATAGTATGTTAGAAAGTAGTATTATTTTTTAAAAATATGAAAGCAGATCAGAAAGACTGCAGCTGGGAGGAGGTTAAAGTTTTAAAATGAGTGGTCAAGGTAGACTGCACTGAGGCATTGGTCTTTAAGCACAGACCTGAAGGGGTTAGCCATGTGAGTGATTGGGGAAGAGTGTTATAGGCAGAGGGAATAGTCGATACAAATGACAAAAGTGTTTTCAAAAACAGCAAAGAGGTCATTGTGGCTGGAACAGGGATTGAGGGAGAAAGAAATAAAGTCATCTCATGAAGGGTCAGGGTATTACAGCTTTGCTTAGTGGAAAATGGGTTTTGAACAGAGGATTCACATGCTCTGATTTATACTTCAAAATTAAACAACCTGACTGACTTGAGAATAGACTACAGGAGAAAATGTTGAAATGGAGCAAGCTTGAGAGACTACATCAGCAACCAGGAGAGAGGAGGAGGAAGCTGAAAACAGGAAAATAAGCAAAGGAAGTTGGGTGAAGCAGTGAGAGTCTGGATATACTGTGAAAGCAGAGCCAATAGGATTGGCTGATGAATTGACTGTGAGGTGAGAATGGAAGGAGTTGGTGATGACACCAAGGTTTTTGGCTTGAGCATCTGGAAGAATGGAGTTGCCATCCACTGAAATGGAAAAGACTATAGGTAAAACAGGCTTGGGGATAAGCCAAGGAGATTAATATGGGGCATATTAAGTTTAGACACCCCAACAGAGACAGAAACCTGAGTTTATGGGAGAGGTGAGAATTGGGATATTCATTTGGAAATCACTGGTGTATAAATTGTATTGAGTCATGAGCCTGGGTGAGATCACAAAGTGAGTATGTATACAGGGAGAAGAAAAGAAGATCACGTGCTGGGAAAGGAACAAGCTCAAAAGACTGAGAAGGAGCAATGATCAAGGTAGGAGGAATACCCAGGCAGTGTAGTTGCCTGGAAACCAAATAATGAAAGTTATCATCAAAAAGTAGAAAATGGACAACCCTGTCAAATGCTGATGAAAAAAACAGAGAACTGCCCTTTGTATTTATCAACATACAACTTATTGTTAAATCCAGGGAGTCATTGGTAAATTTTACAAGAGCAATTTTGGTAGAGTGGTCAAGGTAAATCTTGATTGGAGTAAATTATTCACAATTTCTGCTTTGGAGCCATATTCCCAACCTTTTCTTATTTTTGCCCTGCATCTGATCCTCCTACTCACCTTGCTGTTTTCTTTTTTCTCTTCTTCAACTTATATTTTAAGTTCAGGGGTACATTTGCAGGATGTGCAGATTTGTCACATAGGTAAAGGTGTGTCATGGTGGTTTGCTGTACAGATTATCCCATCACTCAGGTATTAAGCCCAGCATCCATTAGCTATTCTTCCTGATGCTCTCCCTCTCCCCACTCCCTCAACAGACTCCAGTATGTGGTGTTCCCCACGATGTGTCCATATATTCTCATCATTCAGCTCCCACTTATAAGTGAGAACATGCATTGTTTGCTTTTCTGTTCCTGTGTTAGTTTTCTAAGGATAGTGGCTTCCAGTTCCATCCATGTCCCTGAAAAGGGCATGAACTCATTCCTTTTCATGGCTGCATAGTATTCCATGGTGTTATGTACATTTTCTTTATCCAGTCTATCGTTGATTTACATTTAAGTTGATTCCATGCTTTTATTACTGTGAATAGTGCTGCAGTGAACATACATGTGCATATATCTTTATAATAGAATGATTTATAATACTTTGGGTATATACCCAGTAATGGGATGGGGGTCAAATGGTATTTATGCCATTTGTAGATCTTTTAGAAATTGTCACTGTCTTCTACAATAGTTGAACAAATTTACACTCCCACCAACAGTGTATAAGCATTCCTTTTTCTCCACAACCTCACCAGCATCTGTTGTTTTTGACTTTTTAATAATAGCCATTCTGACTGTAGTGAAAAGGTATCTTATTGTGGTTTTGATTTGTATTTCTCTAATGAGCAATGATGTTGAGCTTTTTTCATATGTTTGTTGGTCTCATGTATGTCTTCTTTTGAGAAGTGTCTGTTCATGTACTTTGCCCGCTTTTTAATGGGTTAGTTTTTTTCTTGTACATTTTCTTAAGTTCCTTGAAGTCTCTGGATATTAGACCTTTGTCAGATGGATAGATAGCAAAATTTTTCTCCCATTCTGTATGTTGTCTGTTCACTCTAATGGTAGTTTATTTGGCTGTGCAGAATCATTAGATCCCATTTTTCAGTCTTTGCTTTTGTTGCAGTTGCTTTTGGTGTTTTTGTCATGAAATCTTTACCTGTTCCTATGTACTGAATGGTATTGCCTAGATTTTATTCTAGAGTTTCCAGAGTTTTGGGTTTTACATTTAAGTCTTTAATCCTTCTTGAGTTGATTTTTGTATATGGTGTAAGGAAAGGGTATAGTTTCAATATTCTGCATATGGCTAGCCAGTTATCCTAGCAGCACAATTTATTAAATAGGAAATCATTTTCCCATTGCTGGATTTTATCAGGTTTGTTGATTATCAGATGGTTGTAAGTGTCAGGTCTTATTTCTGAGTTCTTGATTCTGTTCCATTGGTTTATGTCTCTGTTCTTGTACCAGCACGGTGCTGTTTTGGTTACTGTAGCCTTGTAGTATAGTTTGAAGTTGAATAGCATAATACCTCCAGCTTTTTTCTTATTTCTTAGCATTTTCTTGGCTATTTGGGTTCTTTTTTGGTTCCATTTAATTTTAAAATAGATTTTTCTTATTCTGTGAAGAATGTCAATGGTGGTTTAACAGGAATAATACTGAATCTATAGATTACTTTGGGCAGTATGGTCATTTTCATCATATTGATTCTTCTTATCCATGAGCATGGAATGTTTTTCTATTTGTTTGTGTCCTCTGATTTCTTTGGGCAGTGGTTTGTAGTTCTCCTTGGAGAGGTTTTTCACTTCCCCTGTTAGCTGTATCCCTGGGTATTTTATTCTCTTTGTAGCAATTGCAAATGGGAGTTCATACCTGATTTGGTTCTTTGCTTATATATTGTTGGTGTATAGGGATGCTGTGATTTTTGCAAATTGATTTTGTATCTGAGACTTTGCTGAAGTTGCTTATCAGCTTAAGAGGCTTTCAGGCCAAGATGATGGAGTTTTCTAGATATAGGATTATGCCATCTGCAAACAGAGATAATTTGACTTCTTCTCTTCCTATTTGAATACCCTTTATTTCTTTCTCTTACCTGATTTCCCTGGCCAGAACTTCCAATGCTATGTTGAATAGAAGTAGTGAGAGAGGGTATCCTTGCCTTGCACTGGTTTTTGAAGGGAATGCTTCCAGCTTTTGCCCATTAGCATGATATTGGCTGTGGGTTTGTCATATATGGCTCTTATTATTTTGAAGTATGTTTTTTCAGTAGCTAGTTTATTGAGAGATTTTAACATGAAGGAATGTTGAATTTTATTGAAGACCTTTTCTGCATCTATTGAGATAATCATGTGGTTTTTGTTTTTGGTTCTGTTTGTGTGATGAATCACATTTATTGATTTGTGCATGTTGAACCAACCTTGCATCCCAAGGAAGAAGCCAACTTGATGGTATTGGATAAGCTTTTTGATGTGCTGTTAGATTTGGTCTGTCGGTATTTTGTTGAGTATTTTGCATCAATGTTCATTAAGGATATCAGCCTGAATATTTTGTTTGTTGTTGTATCTCTGCCAGGTTTTGGTATCAGGATGAAGTTGGCCTCATAGAACAAGTTAGGGAGGAGTCTCTCCTTTCTAATTGTCTGGAGTAGCTTCAGTAGAAATTGTGCCAGAACTTCTTTGTACCTCTGTAGAATTCAGCTGTGAATCCATCTGATTCTGGGCTTTTTTTGGTTGGTAGGATATTCATTAATGTATAAATTTCAGAACTCATTATTGGTATGTTCGGGGATTCAATTTCCTCTTGGTTCAGTCTTGGGAGGCTGTATGTGTCCAGGAATTTATCTATTTTATCTAGATTTTCTAGTTTGTCTGCATAAAGGTATTTACAGTATTCTCTGATGGTTGTTTGTATTTCTGTGGGGTCAGTGGTGATATCCCCCTTATCATTAGATTGTGTTTATTTGATTCTTCTCTCTTTTCTTCTTTGTTAGTCTAGTTAGTGGTCTATCTTATTACTATTTTTTTCAAAAAACCAACTTCTAGATTCATTGATTTTTCTGAAGGTTTTTTTCTGTCTCCATCTCCTTTAGCTCAGCTCTGATTTTGATTATTTCTTGTCTTCTGCTAGTTTTGGGGTTTACTTTCTCTTGGTTCTCTAGTTCTTTTAGTCGTGACATTAAGGTGTTAACTTGAGATCTTTCTAGCTTTCTGATGTGGAAATTTAGTGCTATAAATTTCCCTCTTAACACTGCTTTAGCTGCATCCCAGAGATTCTGGTATGTTATCTCTTTGTTCTCGTTAGTCTCAAAGAACTTCTTGATCTCTGCCTTAATTTAATTATTTACCCAGTAGTCATTTAGAAGCAAGTTGTTCAATTTCCAGCAGTTGCGTGGTTTTGAGTGAATTTCTTAATCTTGAGTTCTAATTTGATTGTTCTGTGATCTGAGAGACTGTTATGACTTCAGTTCTTTTGTATTTGCTGAGGAGTGTTTTACTTCTGATTATGTGATTAATTTTACAGTAATTCCCATGTTGCAAAGAGAAGAATGTATATTCTGTTGATTTCAGGTGGAGAATTATTTGATATCTGTCAGGTCCACTTGATCTAGAGCTGAGTTCAGGTGCTGAATATCTTTGTCAATATTCAGTCTCCATGATCTGTCTAATACTGTCAGTGGAATTTTAAAATCTCCCACTATTATTGTGTGGGAGTTTAAGTCTCTATGTACATCTCTAAGAATTTGCTTTATGAATTTAAGTGCTCCTGTATTGGGTGCTTATATATTTAGGATAGTTAGCTCTTCTTGTTGAAAGGTATTACATAATGCCTTTCTTTGTCTTCTTTGATCTTTGTTGGTTTACAGTCTGTTTTGTCAGAAACTAGAATTGCAACCCCTGTTTTATTCTCTTTTCCATTTGCTTGGTAAATTTTCCTCCATCCTTTTATTTTGAACCTATGTGTGTCTTTGCATGTGAGTTGGGGCTCTTGATCACAGCATACCTATGCATCTTGGCTCATTATCCAGCTTGCCAGTCTGTGTCTTTTAATTGGGGCATTTAGCCCATTTACATTTAAGGTTAGTATTATTACGTGTGAATTTTATCCTGTCATCATGATGCTAGCTGGTTATTTTTTAGACTTATTTATGGGTTCACTATTGCTTCATAGTGACACTGGTCTGTGTACTTCAGTGTGTTTTTGCAGTGACTGGTAACAGTTTTTCCTTTCCATATTTAGTGCTTCCTTCAGGAACTCTTGCAAGGCAGGACTGATGGTAATGAATTTCCTCAGTCTTTGCTTGCCTGAGAAGGATCTTATTTCTCCTTCACGTATGAAGCTTAGTTTAGCTGAATATGAAACTCTGGGTTAGAAATTATTTTCTTTAAGAATGTTGAATATTGCACCCCAATCTCTTCTGGCTTGTAGGGTTTCCGCTGAGAGGTCTGCTGTTAGTCTGATGGGTTTTCTTTTATAGGTGACCTTGCCTTTCTCTCTGGCTTCCCTTAACATATTTTTTTTCATTTTGACCTTGGAGAATCTGATGATTACGTGTCTTGGGATTGATCTTCTCATGGAGTATCTTACTAGGGTTCTCTGGATTTTCTAAATTTGAATATTGGCCTGTCTTGCTAGGTTGGAAAAGTTCTCCTGGATGATATACTGGAGGACATTTACCAACTTGGTTCTATTGTCTCCCTCGCTTTCAGGTACCTCAGTCAGTCATAGGTTTCGTCTTTTTATGTAATCTCATATTTATCAGATGTTTTATTCTTCCTTTTCATTATTTTTTCTCTATTCTTGTCTGCTTTATTTCAGCAAGATAGTCTTCAAGCTCTGGAATTCTTTCTTCCACCTAATCTATTCTGCTATTGATATTTGTGATTGCATTGTGAAATTCTTGCATTCTATTTTTCAGCTTCATAAGGTCAGTCGTGTTCCTCTCTAAACTGGGTATTCTAGCTATCACCTCCTGTATTGTTTTATCATGATTCTTAGCTTCTTTGCATTGGGTGACAAGACACTCCTTTAGCTCAGTGCAATTCCTTATTGCCCACTTTCTGAAGTCTACTTCTGTCATGTCGGCCATCTCAGCCTCAGCCCAGTTCTGTCTTTGTGGGAGAGGTATTGCAATCATTTGGAGGACACAAGGCACTCTGACTTTTTGAGTTTTCAGCATTTTTGCATTGATTCTTTTTCATCTTTGTGGGCTTATCTACCTTTGATCTTTGAGGTTACTGACCTTTAAATGGGGTTTTTTGGAGTTTCTTTTTGCTGATAATGTTATTGTTTTCTGTTTGTTTTTCTTTTAACAGTCAGGCTACTCTTTAATAGAACTTCTGTGGTTTGCTGGGAGTGTGCTCCAGATCCTAGTTTCCTCAGTTTTTCCCATACCTGGAGATATCACCAGTGAAGTGTGCAAAACAGCAAAGATGACAGCCTGCTCCTTCCTCTGGAAGGTTCATCCTAGGTGGGTACTGACCTGTTGCCAGCCTGAACTACACCCATAGGAGGTGGTTGGAGACCTCCATCAGGAGGTCTTACCCAGTCAGGAGGAATGGGAATAGGGACCCACTTAAAGAAGCAGTCTGGCTGCTTTTTGGTAGTGCAGCTGTGTTGTATTGTGGGTGCCCCTTCCTCATCTGCACCATCTGAACTCTTCAGAACTGGCAGGCTGGAACAGCTGAGTCAGTGGAAACACAGAGATTGTAGCTTTCCCTCCTTCTTAGAACACAGTCTTTCTCAGGCAGACTCTAGCCTGTTGCTAGTGGTTGGCTGGAATTCCAAGCCAGTGGCTCTTACCTTATGAGGTGCTGCGGAAGGGGTTTAAGACAGAAACCAGTGGCTCTTAACTTGTGGGGCCTGAGAAACAATGCCACTTGGCTCCCTGGATTCAGCCCCTCTCCTGGGGGTATGCATGGATGGATCTCCCACCTTGCTGGAAATCCTGAGGCAGAATATCCAAAACTCCTTGGTCTCTGTGCATGCCTGAGTGGCTACTCTGCTGGGACTCCACACAGCTCTGTGTGTTGGAACCAAGGCCCTGGTGGCATGGGCTTACAAAGGGATATCCTGGTTGCAAAGATTAGTGGGAGAAGCATGGTTTCCAGGGTGGGATCACACAATCACTCACTGCTTCTCTTGGCTGGGGTGTGGGTTCCTTTGGCTCTGTGCTGCTCCCGGATGGGCTGTTGCCCCACCCTGCTTTTCTTCATTCTCTGTGGGCAGAGCTGTTTGCCTAGTCAGTCCCAGTGTGAGAATCTTGATATTTCAGTTGAAAATGCTAAATTTACTTGCCACTTTCATTCCCTTCTGTGAGTTCTGCAGACTACTGCTGCTTCTAATCGGCTATCCTGCCTTACTGGTTTTTTTGTTTGTTTGTTTCTGTCTTCCTGTCAGGTTTGTACTTGGTGCTTGGCCCCATCTCCATGGTTACAACTTTGCTTCCTTTAAATAATGACTATCTGTCCCAGTCACATTGCCTTCAGATGTGTCAAATACAAACCTCTTCTAGCTCTCACAGACCCTTATCTTCATGGCTTGTTGCTACTGGATTTTTTGTGGCTTTAGAAGGGACCAGAGACAAGTGTCAAAGAGTTTACTATAAATTGGATTGTTGGCAAGACTTCCTGGTACACAGATCCTAAACCAAGTTTCGTTTTTCCCTTCAACCCAGTCTGTTTCATTTTCCCTAAGGCAGATTCACCAACCTGGCTGTAACGATTTGTCTACCTTTCCATGAAACTAGGATATTTCCTAGTTTCTGGCCACAAGACCTAGTTTTTTAAATGGAGAGTTCTATCTCCTGGAAAGCTGTCTTCTTCTGAATTCTTTTGAAGATATTTTGGCATTTTCTACTTCTAAGATCATACCATATCAGAACTTCCACTAAGTTTTTGTTATCAAGAACAGGCCTAATATTCATCATATTTGCAACACTATATGCTAGGGTCTGCTGAAAGCTAGAGACACACAGATGAAAAGAAGGCCAGGAAGGTTCCTAATACTTTTCATCAAAAGAAATATGATATAGGGTATTCTTCAGGAGCTTATGCTGATCCTTATGTTTGTTGTGGCTCCATTCAATACCAAGACGTGGCTATAACACCAGCATGACGGTAAATCTAGTATTTAAATCTCCATAAAAAGTAAGGGGATGAGAGGATAAGAATAAAGAGTTGTTGAATAATGACTGCTAAAAGACACTATCCAGGGAGAAAACTAATTTCTCTCTGTCCATATTCTTTAGTCCAAATATTTTATGATGGCTTCCTAAAAATAAACACAGTAGTGGCACCTTAGAATGGCCATAGTGCTTATGTAAGGCATCCTAATAGCAACTGTGTAAAATTCACCATTTACTTAATTTAACAATAATGGAAAATGCTGATGGTAAGCTCTTTGACACTTTGATAAAAATGATAGTCCCAGTGATCTCTTCCTTCCAGTATTCCCACTCTTATGTAGTCCTCTTCCATAATATAATCAACAGAATGGGGCAGAAGTGATGGATGCGACTTTCAGAACTAGGTTATAAAAGGTGCCATGGATTCTGTCTTGTTCCCTCTCTTTCTTGGATCACTTGCTCTGGGAAAGCCAGCTGCCATGTTAGGAAGCCGTTCAAAACTGCCCTGTGGAGAGGCCCACGTGGTGAGGAACTGAGGTCTACCAACAGCCAACAAGGAACTAAAATTTCTTGCCAGAGTATGAGTGAACCTTGAAGTGGATTCTCCAGCCCCAGTTAAGCCTTCGTATATCTTCAGCCCTGTCCTACATCTTGACTGCCATCTCATGAGAGGTTTCAAACCAGAACCCACTAGCTAAGCTACTTCCAAGTTTCTGACTCACAGAAACTATGAGAGTAAAAATTTGTTGTTTTAAGCCACTAAATTGTGGCATAATGTGTTACGCAGCAATAGATTACAAATACAGTGTTTTATGAAAAGTTTTGAAGGTACTATCTTCTCTCAAATTATCTCAAATTAGAGCACTAATAAAATAATTGACTTTGTTTAGTGTCTCTGTGTACAATTTAATTTCCATTTGAAAATGTTTTCAGAATTCTGGAAATTTTATTTCTTTACCTTGATATTTACCAAATTTTAACAATAGCACTAAATGATTCAAAAGTTGGGCCTTGGAATCAACAAACTTTAGTTTAAATCACAGTCCTCTATTCATTACCAGTATGACCTAAAGAAAGATGTGCCTCTGTTTTCTTGTCTGAATCATGATTATAATAAACACCTAACCTAAAAGACTAACATAAGGATTAATTTGATAACTGCAAGATCCCCCAGTTCCTCTTGCTTTCTTCCTGTGTCCTTACTGAAAATCACAGAGTGCCTTGACCATTTTGTGAGCCAACCAGCCGCAGGTTTATCCCAGCAGGCCTGAACCCAAACTGGGGCCTTGAGCATTCATAGACACTGATAAAGGTCTCTAGGTTGTTGCCCAAAACACTGAGAGGAGCTGGCTCCAGCCTTGAGCAAAAAATTTTAAACCTTCGTATAAACTCTGTACCCTGACCCTTTCCCTGCAGACATACCTAAGTAAAATATCATTTTTCTCTCACTGTCTGTCACAAGGATTAGTGCAGCACTCTGTAATTAGGTTCGTCTCATAAATGCTTTGGGCCAATTACGCTGGCATTTATTGCTTCTTTCTTTGGAATCCCAACCAGCTCCATCTCAGCTTGGTGTGGGGGCACTCCTCTGTAGGAATTCCCCTGACACTGCTTTTGGAGTGATTCCAGCCTCAGCGTCAAAGGACCAAAACAATAATATATGTAAAACAGCATATTGCTAGCTTATAACAACTACTCATTAAATTGTACTGAGGATGATGATATGATGATGATAATGATGATAATGTTGACATGATGATGAGGATGATGGGAAAGGAAAAAAAACTCCTTGTTTTTAACCTGTAGGTAAATTCTTTATGAAGTAAAAGATAGAACCTTTGCATTTCTGTATTATGATGTTCTCAGTTTATTGCCCTGTATTCTCTTCTTGAACATGTATAATTACATCTTTAATAATCATTATTTAACTTGGCAACATAACTCCCTATCTTCTTCACAGTTTTCCATAGCCCATGATAAAGAAGGCATGTTGCAGGTATTCTCATGACAAAAAAAAAAGCACATACTATTGAATCAATTAAAGGACAATTTTAGCAATAAGTTTAATTTTGGTCATTATTTAGATTCCTGTTGATTGCTTTTTCTGTGGTTAGTTTACTTGATAGTAAAGAGATAATGAAATGCATAAATTGTTCAACTATTCAACTCTTTGTAGAGACGTACAACCATATCCTTTGGCCAAGTGTCTGAAAACCTTGTGAGGTTAGTTAAATCTCAATAGTAGGATCAATTTTAAAAGCTACATAGAGTTCACTTTCTTTAACAATGTTTTACTGTGTTTCAATCTCATAGTTAAATGTGAGTTTGGATTTCCTTTCCCCATGGAGTTTAACAAATGAGCAAAGACCTACTTATTATCACTGATATAACAAGAATTTGGTGCTTCTCTTAGTCTCAATTTTATTATCTTTAAAGTAAGTGGATTGAGCTAAATGACTTACAGAGTAATTCTTCTTACAGATTTCTACTCATGCTCCAAGTGGTGAACCACAAATCCACTTCCCAACAAAGGCTACAAAATAAATGCTTCGCTGAATCGTCTTTGTTTCTAAATGAATATCTAGCATTAGAGGAGAACTCTACCCAGCCTTTTATATGTCTTTGGAGTACCTGGGGTCAGTAAGTTATGAAAACTTTGCTAGATGTTCCCCAAAAGATCAAAACTCATTGCTAGGATGTCCTTTGTGATGAGATTGCAATAGAAATGATAGCAACAAACAACAATGATGGGCTCACTGTAAGCTGGGCACTCTTCTAAGCAATTCACATGTATTATCTTGTTCAATCCTAAATCTGACTCTATCAGCTATTGCTATATTTTACAGGGTCACCTGGTGTCTCACTAAGAATATTCTACATTCTCTACTTCCAGACACAGGAGAGATCATTCTTATTCTCTCTACAGTGTTCTGGCCTGAGCAATTGAGTCATCAGCATTGTCTTCTTCATGCCAGTAGCCATGGAAGCTGAACTTTTAAAAAGTGTAGTTCTGCAAACCTAGAACTAAGTAAGAAAACATCCATTCACAGCAAAAGGATAAATGTGTGGTTTAGAAGTCCATTTTGAGAGATATAAACACTTTGCTCAGAAGCTGTGAAGCCCAGTACTCCCCTACCCTTTCACTCCATTATAAACACAAATACTGTATACACATACAGGAGGTGTTCACTTGTGCCATTTTACATAACCTAAATTTTATTGCATACCAGGAGAAATGGAAAACACATTTAATGACTTTTTAAAAAAATGCAAGTAAACCGGATGAATGAATCATTTTATATAAGAAAGGCAACAAATAACAGGAATTTGAAAAGATCAGGGCTATGGCTAGGAAATAAAAAATTCTGCCTTTCTAACTAATAATATGGATCAGTGGTTCCTAGATATGCGTTTCTTGTGTTTATTTGATTTGTCTAATTAAGATCACTGGCATTTATGAAAGCGTTTTCGTGGAAACAATGTCTAAGGTGCACAGCTGGTTCCAAATGACCTTGTTTTGGACACAGAACAGGAAGCAAGACTTCAGAATAGAACTCAGAGGCCAAAAGGTATATCTAACCTCTGAAATAGAGAACTTTCTTGACTCAAGTGCATTTGATTTATATAAATTCAACCACTTTGTGTGTGGGGGTGGGGAACTCGGAAATAAAATGTTGCAAAGTGTTATTTTGCATATATGTTCTTTATTATATACTGAATAAATATGTGCACTTATATACTGCATACAAGTATGTAAATTCACATATTATGTTATGCAGGTTTTTATTCAAAATCCTGAAATCAGAACTTATGAGTGATTTAAAGGATTTCTAAGGATAATTTTGACCTTTCCTGCTTTTTATCTTAACCTACCTTAGAAGCCCAACCAGATAGCAACCTGAGACTCCACTGTGAATTAAAATGGCCCAGTGAGTGAGTGACAAGGCTCATAGGATGGATGTCTCCTGGTTCCAAGTATTAATTCAGATCTGTTTGCTAATAAAGTAGGGTCTCTCCTTTTCATATACTGCAATTCACCTGGAATAGAAAAGGAGGAGAGGTGAAAGTGGCTCAGGAGTGTATTTGGTCAGTCTGTTAGATTTGATTCAGAATTGTGCAGAAGTTGCTTTTGTTACACTAGGACAATTGGGAGAAAACCCAGGTAAGAATTATCTTTCAACTAGGAGAACATATTCCTAGTTGAATAGGAGATTCCTAGTTGAATAGGAGATTCTCATAGGAGAACTGAGAGAGGGTTTTGTATGGTATCATATTAAAACTGTGTTGTGTTGAGTTAGAAATGGTTTTCTTGCTCACAATTTTTCTTCCTCAGCTGGTGAAGGCATGCAGAGAGGATGACTTACCAGAGTTAGTCAGAAAAGCCCTCTGCACCCATTTCTATTCTTAGAAGCTGTGTGCATGATAAAGGTACAGAGATCAACTCAAGTCTTGTGGAAGCGGGTATATGTTTCAGGGACTAAAATAATACCACATATAAGTCAGGCAGGTACTTGCCTAGGAATGAAAAACCATCCTCTCAAAAGAGTCTCTGGAGGTTTTTATTTAAATGTTTTCAGCAAAATAAACTGTTACTAGGAAAACATGTTCTCATAAATATAAGAAGGGTCTGCAGGCCTGAAATGTATCTGGCTGATGTATCTTTCTTTGTAATCCCACTAAGCCCAGATACTCAGCCATGAAAGTCAGAACTCCCTGCACCCTTCATCACCCATTGCTGCTGGCAGAAAGCAGCCAGTGTTCTGAGCTTAAAGTAAACAGTCTTTCTTGATTAATGACCCCTGACCTTTTAAAGACTGTGTCTTCAGTAAGCTATTTTGAACACAGAGGCTCTTACGTGATAGATGGGCTGATCAACAGACTTGGAAGAATTCTGTTGGCCTGGTTTCATGAAGTGCTATAGCATACTCCAAAGAGACCTACTCTTGATTTGCCTCATCAATATTTGAGCTGAATTATAAACTAAAATCATTACTTCAGAATTTGTTAATTCTGAATTTGCATCATTTAATAGTAGCGTATTAAGTATCTTATCATTGCTTTAATTTAAAAAGCATTTCCTAAGCAAATTCATAATGTAAACAAGAGGAAATTTTTGCTAACTTTTGAAAATTAAGTGTTTCTAAGGAGTTTGTATAAAACTATTTGTAAACAACTTGTTAATAACACCTATAGATCATAATGCTTTGATGCATTAATTATAAACTTTTTAACCTATTCAATAAAGGAGGATTTTTTCCTAAATATTCTTGCTAGTTTCTCTCCAGTTATCCAAAAGTAGTAATTAGAAAGTTTAATTATTCATTCAATAATGTAGGTAAAATAGCATTTGCTGAGTTTCTATTGTTCAGTCATTACAGAGTTAATAAAGATGTATTGCATACTCACTGTGCTAGGCCCTTTTTTGGGCACTGAAGACAATATAATGAATGAAAGAGAAAAAATAAAAAGAACAAAAAGAACAAAGAAAATATTTGTCCTTGTGAAGCTTGTATTGTCCTAGATGTTACAATTAAAACAATAAATATGTTAGACATGATTCCTGCCTATATACAGTTTTGATGCTGGTATAAAAGATGGGCAACAAACCAGGAAAATAATTTTATAAAGAGAATTCAATAATAAGGTAATGTACAGGGTGATGGGATAGGACATGGCCATTCTAACTCCCACTTTGGATACAGTGGTCAGAGAAGATCCCATGAAGAAATGATTAAGCTAAAGCATGAGGGATAAGAAGGAGCCAGACATTTAGAGCCAAGGGAAAGGGGAAGAGTTTTCCAGGCTGGTTGACAGCCCTAGGCAGAGAAGAGTTTGCTGGGGGAGGAACCTATGACTACAGCTTAGTGTGAGCAGCCCTAGAGGTTCAGGTGGGAACCAGATCATATGTGTTCTTGTAGCCTGAAGTAAGGGGATTGGGCTTTACCTAAATGAAATGGAAAGGGGTTTAAGACAGGGAGTAGCAACCAATTTCTATTTGTAAAAAAATATTTCTACCTGCTGGAGAATGGATTGTGGAGGGGCACGGAAGGAGCAGGAGGGCAGCTTGGAGCCATCTAAGAATGGTGAGGGCTTGGGCCATGGTGGTGACTCTGAAGGTGCAGAGTAGGGAATGGGTTTGGGATGGACTTTGGAGGTTTATTTGAGAGTATTATTTAAAAATGGGATGGGGATGAGCACAGCAAAAGGGAAGAACCAGGTCTAAACTGATGAAGTGCCACATATTAAAATGGAAAAGACCAGGGTAGAAATAAGATTTGCTGAGGGGAAAGTTGGCATGAACAATTTTTGATGTTCAATTTTTGATGTGTTAACCTCTGTGATGCCAGTCAGGCATCCACATGAAGACATCAAGTAGCCTATGGGATATGTCAGTTAGAATTGAGGGCACCGTTTAGGCAAAGGCATAAAAATTAGCAAGCAATCATCAGTAACCAAAAAAATGTTTAAAACAAAGGGCCAGGATGAGATCAACGAAGAAAATAATATAGATGAGTGGGGCCAATTAGTAGTCAGCAATTATTTATTGTGTGCTCCTTATGTGAGAGGCACCCTGCCTCGTCATTGTTGACAAACAAAGATGTATAAGAAAATATCTTTATCCTAAAGAGACTTACATTAAAGGTGAAAGGAAAAATACTTACAAATGAAAGCAAATGTCAATAAAACAATCAAAATGTATTCGTCCAGAGAGTAATTACTTTGGGTATTGAGAATAAGAGTCATTTTGTGATGGTGATGGTAGTCTGGGGAACCCTAGATGGGGGGCTGGTCTAGGATTCAGGGGGATTGTAAAACTTCCAAAACTAGATGGTTTGTATACATGTGCATTTTTTTTTTTTTTAAACAAGAGTGAATTGTAAAATTCTCAAAGGGTTTTCTGAATCAAAAAAAGGATTAGAGGCATTGCTGTGGGAGATAAATTTAGTCTCAATCTTAAAAGGATTGGTTAAATTATAGAAGGTACAGAGAAGAAGGAAGGATATTTCAGGAAATGGGGAGAGTACAAAGAAACTTCCTGAGATAAAAAGACATTCAAGGCATCTGTGGGAATAGTATTAGACACTGTGTTTGGGACAGGGGATTTATATAAAGCGGTGAATAAACTAAAACTAGAAAAATAGTTGGAAACTGAAATGGGGGACAACCTTAAAGGAGAACTAAGGAGATTGAATTTTCTTCTACAGACCATGGGGAATTATGGCATTCAATTCAGCTAAGAAATATTAGGCGGCCGGGCGCGGTGGCTCAAGCCTGTAATCCCAGCACTTTGGGAGGCCGAGACTGGCGGATCACGAGGTCAGGAGATCGAGACCATCCTGGCTAACATGGTGAAACCCCGTCTCTACTAAAAAATACAAAAAACTAGCCGGGCGAGGTGGCGGGCGCCTGTAGTCCCAGCTACTTGGGAGGCTGAGGCAGGAGAATGGCGTAAACCTGGGAGGCGGAGCTTGCAGTGAGCTGAGATCTGGCCACTGCACTCCAGCCTGGGCAACAGAGTGAGACTTCGTCTCAAAAAAAAAAAAAAAAAAATATTGAGCATCTGATAAATGTAAAACAATGTGTTGTGCCCTGGTGTGTGTGTGTGGTAGGGGGTAGAGACTCACATATAGTAGGAGAAGGGTTAAAATTTCCCCATAGCATAACAATAGTTAGCAATTATTAGCATTTATTCAGTGCTTACTATGGGCCGGGTTCTGTACTAAGTGCATTAAATGTATTCTGTAACTTAATCCTCACAACGTTATTGAAGTGGACCCTATTAGGATACAGGGAAGCTAAATTTCATGTCCTTGGTTACATGACTAGGAATGGTGGAGTCACTATTCAAACTCAGTCACTATTCAACATTCAGTGCCCATGCCCTGAATGTTGGCTCTGACTCCCTGCTTCTCACACTGGGGAGTTGACACCTCTAGAGGCACTCTGCAGTGTACAAACTGGCATGTGAAGGACAAAATAAATATTACATATTTTAATAAACCATAAACTTCATTTGAAGATTTGAAATATATACATATGAAAACAGACATGATTGTAAAAATCACATGAATTCTTAATGACCATATTGTATAACATTTATTCGGAAAAGTGCACAATCATAAGGATACAGCTCAATATACTTTCACAAAGTGAATGCATCCATGCAATCGCCACCCAGATGAAGAAACAGAACATTATCAGCACTCTAGAGCCCCAGCGTGCTCTCTGACACTGTAACTAAAATTGACCCCATCCTGATTTCTAACTAATCACTGATTGCTTTGTCTTGTTTTAGATTTCTATATAAATAGAATCATATAGTATGTTCTATTTGCCACTGACTTCTTTTCCTTAAAATTATGTTTGTGAGATTCATTCTTATTGTTACATGTGACAGTAGTTTGTTGATTAAATTCACATAGTTTTTAAGATAAAATATGATGTCACAATGAAATTTTTTGCCTCTTAAGGGAGTATACAACAATTTTTTGAGAATGCAATTAAGTCTCCTCTTCCTTCTGGTCACTCTGATGGCAAAGTTTAAACAACACAAGAGCAAGCCCTGATTTGAGGTCAGGAGAAACGGATTTTAGTCTTCCTCCACTATTCATAGCTCTGTGACTTGGGCAAGTCTCTTCTCTAAACTTCTGTTCCAGTACTGATAAAATAAGGAGGTTAAGCTAAAATGTCTGTCTTTAGTCTACTCCATTGTGAATGTTCCTTGCTCTAACTCCAAACTTCAGCTTAGTTTGGGTTTAACTTAAGGAAAAGTTATAGAGAAAATACATTTTTCCAAAATAAAATATTTTTTCTATTATAAAAGAAAAGTACGTTTGTTTTAACAATTCAAACAACACAGAGCTACCTAAAGGAAAATGTAATAATGCACTCATCCCTTTGTTGAATTCTACCTTCCCAGACATGCAAAAATAATGTTAGTTTTGTATTTATATTCCCATAATATTTTCTATGCTGATAAAACTATATGCTTCCTTAAATGGATGTTACTGTTTGTTTGTTTGTTTATTTATTTATTTATTTATTTATTTATTTATTTTGAGACAGAGTCTCGCACTGTTGCCCAGGCTGGCATGCAGTGGCGTGATCTTGACTCACTGCAGGCTATGCCTCCCGAGTTCAAGCCATTCTCTTGCCTCAGTTGCCCGAGTAGCTGGGACTACAGGCACCCGCCACTATGCCCAGCTGATTTTTTTTTCTTATTTTTAGTAGAAATGGGGTTTCACCGTGTTAGCCAGGATGATCCCGATCTCCTGACCTCGTGGTCCTCCTGTCTTGGCCTCTCGAAGTGCTGGGATTACAGGCATAAGCCACCACGCCTGGTCTGTTATTTTTGAAATGGAATGGTACTAACACATTTTATTCTTCAATTTTCTCTTCATGGAAATCCTTTCAAAGTTAAAACTGTTCATTTGAATTAATGTCTGCACAATGTTCCATAGCATGCGTTCACTGTAATTAGTCAATCATTTCTCTATTGATTGATATTTAAGTGGTTTCCATTTTTTTCTATCATAATGCACTGCAATAAGCATCCTCATGCATATAGTATTAAGCCCTCATAGTTTTTCTCATTTTGTATTATAGATAAAAATGGTCAGATTGTTTTCTAAAAAGTTGCTCTAAATTGCATCTCAGTACTTGAGGTTTCTGAAGGTTTGAATGTGAGATTTAAAGAAAGGGAAGACGTGATGTCTTAAATAATTTTCAAAAATAATCATAGAAATAGAAAGCTAAAAAATAAAATATTGGGTGTATCTTTACAGGCTCGTGTTTGAAATTGCTGAAGTCTGAAATCAGATGTATAGGGAGAAGAAACATTTTCCAAACTAAACAGAAACAGAAACATGGTTTTAGCCCCCAAAATGCAATATCAAGAATTAAAAGGCAAAAAACAATTATTTCTTAAAAAGTCACAGAAATAAGTCATTCATGTGATTCTGTAGACAGGCAGCTGAGCTGGCTGCTTAATTAAACTCTGCTTCAACATCAACCTGAAAAAACTTACAGCAACTTCTGAAAGCCTAATGAGGCAGCTCTTCTGTCCTGCCCTCCACACTGGGGAGGGTATCCTTGGCCACTCACTTCTCTGGGCCCTATATCATTCATGCTGGGATAACAGACAGAGGTCTTGGATAAGATGGACCAAGATTTAGGATTAGGCTACTTGAAGTTGCCAGTATTATATAGAGAAAGAAAGATTTGTTTGTCCTGTTGGTGTTTCATTCTGAGGCTGGTCTGGAAGGAATAATTTCCCATTATCCAGCAAAATCTGAAACACCAAAGCTTCCACAACTCCCTTAAGAGAAAGCCAGATGAAAACTATTATCTGGGACAACAAGTCAGGTGCTAAGAGGAAAAAGAGGCGCAATGGGAGTGAGGAAAGGGAAGGCAAATGCCTAAGAGACCATTCAGAGAGGAGAAGGCGAGGGAGGGAGATCAGAGAGGAGTGACTCCTTGATACACAACCTGACTCAAGGGGGAAGGTAGCAAACATTTTTGTATCACCTCTGGCCTCTGTGTGCAGGTTTGAGTGGCTGTTAGTAAGGTTTTATTTCTGGCGGTGAATTGTTTCTTCCTGTCCTTCCAAGTTTTAATGGCATAGCTAAGGGGTTACATCTACAATGTGTATGGCATGATTCTACAATAACGTGCTCTTCTTTGCACAAGAAGATAGTGCTACTTATTTATCCTCATAGTACATGCTGTTTTTCTATTCACAGGGATAGTTTATACTAATCGTGCCATTCCATTTCCTTGGACTCCATGGTGACCAGCTGTTCCTGTGTGCAGGCAGCTGGTTGAGGCTGTGAAACAGCTAACTAGCCAGCAGTGGGCATGACCCTGTGACCTCCACCAAATAGACTAAATGCTCAATCATCAACTTAGCATGAGCTCCAGTCACTCAGAGCTGGGTTCTAATGAAGGCTCTAGCACTTACTGATTATGAAAAGTCATTCAGGGCATGTGTCTTCACTCAGCCTCCAATTCTTATCTATAAATGGGAATAATAGTTGTTCTTTCACAGTATGTTTGAGAGGACTAATGAGCAAAAATATGTAAAGCATTTACCCCAATAGACAAATAAATAATAGTCTTTGGCACCCTCAGGAAAGAGCTACTACAGTACCTTTCCTTCAGATATAATTCTTTTGCATGCCTCCCTTGGCCAGGAAGAGAAACAGCTGGCCACCCTCTGAGTATTAAGCTGTGGCCCACGGAAGAGACTCCTTTCCATCAGTGTGTGCGAATAGCTGCGCAAGAGTCTATGGAAAGCCTGACATAAAATGTAAGGTAGTCAGAGAATATCCCTCACCCATCACAGCCCAGAAAATCCTGAGAATGTCTGTGTTTGGTAAGTCCTTTTTCTGACTCCTTATTTGAGTCTGAGTTTGACTCTGTCTTCATTTCTGGTCTAGCGCTCTACCTTTGATAAACTGTTCTTCCTTTTGAATAACATATTTATTTACCCTATTGTGCCACTGTCAGAGACCCTAAATATAACGATGTCCTTTTACCAACTGGTGGATAGTCTGGCCTTCATTCTTTTACATACCATCATCTCCAACACTTTCAGGGAATGCTAAGAAACTTTCTCTGCGGAGATAAAAATAATGATACTGAGTCATTGCCTTTGTTACTCTTTGAATTTCCATATAAAGTTATCAACTAAGTGTACCTAGCCTGGTCTAGCAACTATGCCTGCTTAATATGGTTTAATGCTGGTGACATTAGTCACTGTTAATTGCTCAAGAGTTGAGATCAGGTAGGCAATCACTGAGTTCATCTGTAAAAAAAATGACTGTAGTCATATTAAGGAATAAAAGGCTCAATGGCTACCTAATGACTGCAAGTTATTTCAACAAAACTGACAGCATCCATTTTCATAGTAACATATACTACAGCAGAACTCTGAAAATGCCAGAGGACAAGCAGTTTGGGGTTCTTAATTGTTTTACTTTAGCCTTTATTGGTTTTCTATTTATCAGTTGTTTTTGCTTTTAATAGAGTCTGTTTTATTAAAATTTTTCAGCTCATATGGTTTTTAAAGAGAATTTGTGGTTTGAATTAAACCTGACTGGAAATTGACTTCATTTAAAAAGATTTCTCTGCAATTTTTTTCCTACACTGGCATTCATTTAGATAGAAAGCAGTAAAGGAGCCACACAGATACTTTGGAGGTAAGTACTACTGTCAGAACGATGTTCTCTCTTTGCCTCTTGGGGAGTTTTAACTAGGGCTGTGCTCTGTGGAGGAAGCAAGATGCTGGAGGTAGATTTTCAGAACTTTGGGTGTTAAGCAATTACGTTTTAACCTACACTTAGGGCATATGACCTTCCAATTTTGCAGTGTGCCAACTGCAGAGAGAATCTCTGCTGAAATCTGTTGTCATGACAGACAAGGCCATATGAAAAGTGCTGGAAAAATTCCTCCTTAGACTATAATTGCCTTGATGGACAGCAACTCTGCCTTCTATTCCACTGTGGAGTATGTATGCACCACAGTGCTCACGGCTGTGTTCAGGGTTTATCGTCCAAGACACGGTTAGCCTCAAAGCAAAATTAAAATGGGACATTGAAAATACTTGGCTTGCCTGAAGGAGCCAACTATATTTTATTTCATTTTATTTCTAGGATTATGATCCTTAATCCCTGAGTAGATAAAGTGTACACAGTTTTGTTATATGAAAAACCACAAAAAACAAACAAGTTATGTGGTATGTTTGTAGTCATGCAGATGAAATGAAATTGCCTAGTGGATAAGTGGCTTCCTTCTAATTGTGAATCTGGGTGCCCTGTAGAGTATTTGAGCATGGAAGTCAGTAACACTGTGTAGCATAATGGTTAAGGTCCAAGCTCTGAAGCCAGACTACCTGGGTTTGAAGTCTGTCACATCATTTCTTAACATCATTCTGCCTCAGTTTTTCCATCTATAAAATTAGAACAATGATTACACCTAACTCATCAAGTTGTTAGGGGGATCAAATAAATTAATACACACATTTTAAAATGTTTCAAGTAGTTCTTGGTACATAGTAAATGCTCTGGAAGTCTTAGCTGTGAATATTGTAATTACTATCATTAAGAATCTAAGGGCTGGGCACCGTGGCTCACGCCTATAATCCCAGGACTTTGGGAAGCGGAGGCAGGTGGATCACCTGAGGTCAAAAGTTTGAGACGAGCCTGGCCAACATGGCAAAACTCCATCTCTACTAAAAATACAAAAATTAGCTAGGCATGGTGGGGTGCCCCTGTGGTCTCAGCTACTAAGGACTTGGCTGAGGCATGAGAATTGCTTGAACCTGAGAGGCGGAGGTTGCATTGAGCCAAGATCGTGCCACTGAACACCAGCCTAGGCAACAGAGCAAGGCTGCCTCTCAAAAGAAAAAAAAAAAAAAAAAAAAAATCTAAGATTTTGTGGTATTAAACATGGTTCTCTATAATCAAAAAGTTGATTGCAAAACATTTAGCAAGTTCTCTCTATTCTTTCATTCTCTTCCTTTCTTTGTTTCTTTCCTTTTCCTTTCCTCTTTTACTCTCTTCACCTAGATCTCTGGCTTTATGTCTGCATTCTGATTCTTGGTATTTTTAGTCTTGCCTTAAGTCATACTTTTAATGGCAGTGGTGTGGGCAGAAAGGAGTTGGGAGGATAATGGCAGGCCTGTGCTGTCCATAGCCCAAGTATGAGAAGGTAGATGCTTCAGTTGTTAGGGGCTCCCACTCCATACCTACCCACATGCCTATTTGGAGGAAAGAACATTTTTCTGTGTGGAGGTGGCATTCATGTTGAAAGGGGATGGTTGATGGTGTTATTTTTGTTCCCCACAAATGTGGGTGTTTAAAATAGTGCTTTATTCAATCGGCATAAGTGACACATAGACTATGTATAGTGGTGGAACTGGGCCTGGCAGGTGACAAGGGTCAGATCTCACCAAAATCAAGCATCATGGTTCTCCACTGATAGTACCCAAGGAATCAGCTCTGAGGATGGCCAGCACAGACCCCCATCTTAAGTGGACTGGCAAATTTGCTTGCACAACTACCGAATTGTCTGAAATGGAGGTACCTCAGAGCCAGTGAACTGGGATTTTGGCTTCATTTCCATGGGTCATGCCAGTGGGTCACATTTCCTCTCTGAATCTCCCTCCAAGCTGCACTGTACTCTTAAAGGGTAAGTGTATTCGTTATTCTTTTGCTTTTTGACTCAGTGCCCTGCAGGCCTGGAATTCAGCCAGTGTAACTGAATCATGAGGCTGCAGCTCAGGCTATATTTAATTGGAGGTTTATTGTCTTGCCATGGTTCTACTAGTTTAGGGATCTTTTTTCAGATTGATTAAGACACTGTAGGGATTTGAAGTAGTGTCAATTTTGGCTCCATGTGCCCTTTTTAGTGACTATAACGAAAAGTTTACTTAAAGTGTTAAGTTTAGTTCTTTGAAAATTGCCCTTTTATAATTTGAGTCACCATAGTAAGGATTCCAGGAGAGATCCTTTTGAATCAAACAGGTCATGTTTCATAAAGTGTAACTTTGGGGGAAAAGGGATGGAATATTCTATTCCTATGAAAAGTTTTACTACCAAAACTCATCTGATTTGGCTCTCCAAAGAAAAAGAAATGCATAGATTTTGAGGCGAATATAAAGCTACCATATGTACCAGGGAGACTTTGACATATTTCCAGAGTGTCCTTAATTCATTTGAAATGCGTGAAAATTTTGAATTTTATTTAAGAACAAGTGGGGGGAACCATTTAATCAAAAACTTGAGAGTGAAAGATGGCTGTGAGGAAAGAATAATTTCATACTTGCTAGACATCGCTATAATAGATTACATAGAACATTTGGCTGATTTGAATTAGAACCCACATGCCTCCTCCACCCCCAACCTTCTCTTTTCATCTCATTAGAGCCTCTTCTTTTTACCCTCAAGTGTGGTTTCGATATGACTAGGGAATGGACACTAAAAATATTTCTGGAATGACGTGACCCTCTCTCGCCCCATCCAGGAAAGGGACAAGGCTTCACAAGAAACAGCACATGCTTTCCTTTCATTTCTGGGAGTCCCGGGGTCAACCTACAGATGCTGCTTCTTCCGTGGCCGATGGCATTCAGGCTCCTCGCTGCTGCCGATGGTGCCAGGCAAACAACTGGACAGGACAGCTCAGCTACAGAACACTGGCCACAGTCTCGGCCAGAGCAGCAGCCCCCCAGCCACAGACCACCTCCACCGCCCCATCCAGGAGCCTTCCCACCTCCCTCAGGCTTGCTGCGGCCCCGCCACAGGGGCTGAAGAACTGGGAGGTGGTGGCAGCAGTGGCAGCGGTGCCTACAGCCTTGGGGCCAGTCTGGACACGTGGGACCCTGCTTCGGGCAACTCTGCAGCCCCTCCGGGGCCGGAGACGGACCCAAGACTTCCCCAGTGCTCACCATTGTCTTTTCCTGTCGCTGAAACCTGGGCAAGGGCTCATGATGGAAGCTGCCCCTCCTGAGCTGAATTCGAAAGCAAGACAGGCGGAGGTGGGGGACGGGGTGAGCAGTGCTCAAGACAGCCAGGAGCCCAAGCAGCAGCTGTGGCCACTTCCCAAGCCTTCAGCCTCCTCCCAGCGAGAAGCGAAATACGTGGAGATGTGCGCTTCAGCTGAAGTCCAGAGGGAGAGCCCCCGGACCATGAAACTTACCCTGGGGCACTGCCCTGGGGATCAGAGGGCCTCTAGGAGCCCAAAGGAGAAAGCCCAAGATGAACCCAGCAGTCAAAAGTGCAAGACTCCAAGCCCCCAGAGCAATCCTGCCTCCTCCGAACTCTCTAGATCCCAGCACTCTGCCTCTGAAGAGGGTGGCAACTTCTCATCTTCCTCATCCTCCTCCCCGATGAACAAAGCAGAAGAGGATGGCCTTTCCAAAATGGAGGACTCCACTACATCCACAGGGGCTCCGGCCACCTCCTCTTCATCCTTAGGCTTTGAGACTGAGAGTGGTGAAAGTGAAGGTTGCCAGCCCGTGGGAGGAGAAGGAGAGAAAATATCAGGAGGAGGGGGAGGAGGAGGAAAAGGAGGAGGGGGAGGAGGGGCAGGAGATGGAACAGAGTGCAGGGACATTATTGCCAAGTCCCAGGGTAGCAGGGACCCCCCCAAAGTCGAAGAGGCTCACTACATCACCACCCATGAGATCCAGCTGAGTGAGGTGGAACAGGACATGGATTTCGACGTGGGACTGGCCTCCCGCTGGGATTTCGAGGACAACAACGTGATCTACTCATTCGTGGATTATGCTTCCTTTGGTGGCAGCGACGAGACCCCAGGGGACACCACCAGTCTGACCGAAGAGGACGACGACAACAGCTGCTACCTCAGCACCACTCCCAGCACCAACACCACCCGGACGCCCAGCCCTACCAGCAGCGACCTGGCCCGCCCCAATGCAGGCCACAGTGGCCGCGACACCAGCAGCACGGAAGTGGGCAGCGGCCCCTCTGACAGGGGCCCCACTCCCCCACCCACTGGGCCTAGCACTGCCCCCCTGACTGAGGCCTTGCCCGAGACCCCGGAGGCAGCTTCAGGGGCAGTAGCCGCCGCCGCAAGCAGCTGTGGGAGTGCAGCAAGCCAGATCCTCCTATCAATCAAACCGGCTTCCCGGGCTATAAATGAGCCTAGCAACGTGCGTGCAAAGCAAAACATTATTTATGCTGCCAAGCATGAAGGCGACATGAGCCTCCGCGTCTCTACAGCTGCTGAACACAATTCAAGTTCTCTGAAGCAAAACCCGGCTGCAGCAGTGGCTCAGGACCATGCAAAGAAATTCACTGCTGTCCCTGCTCGCCTGCAAACCAGGTGCGGGGCCATCCGGGCGAAGGAGCTGGTGGACTACTCCAGCGGAGCCTCCAGTGCCGTGAGCGAACTGGACGATGCGGACAAAGAGGTGCGTAACCTGACCTCCCGGGCCTTCCGGAGCCTGGCTTACCCCTACTTTGAGGCTCTGAACATCAGCTCCCGGGAGTCCTCCGCCACGCTCTCCGAAGTGGGCTTTGGGCGCTGGTCAACTTTCCTGGACTTAAAATGTGGGGGTGTTGGGGCCAGGGTGGAGCAGAGCCTCCTCAGGAGCAGTGCGGCCTCTGTGGCTGCAGGTCTGAGGAAGGGCAGTGGGGCCCGGGCCACTGCCGACCAGCTCTACATCCAGTCCAAGAAGTCTCAGACCAAGGCCTTGGAGTTCGTGGTTAGCAAAGTCGAGGGGGAAATCAAACATGTGGAGACGCCCCTGTGTTTCCAGAAGCAGGTCCAGACGGGCTCCCGCGTCGTTACCCTTTTGGAGCCCCTGAATGTACGCAGTGAGAGCAAAGCCAGCTCGGCCCCTGGGCCTGGCAGGACCACCAAAGGCCCGGGCAAGGGTCCGGGGTCGGCATACACGGACGACGGCTCCGAGACCTCCGACGGCAGCAAGCCAGCCTCCCGCGCTGATGGCCCCCAGAAGTCCAAGTTCGCCTCCAGTCTGCTAAAAAATGTCATTTCCAAGAAGATGCAGCGGGAACACGAATTCAAAATGGAGAGGGGAGAAGTCACGGATACATCCCAGCACCTCGCAGGCACCTCCAAGGAGACGGAGGGCGCCCCCGGGAGCGAGAGGCAGCGAGAGAGGGGCCTGCAGAGGCAGAGCTCTCGTCACTCCGAGGCCGGCTCCGAGTACACCGTGGTCAGCGTGTCCGACGCGGGCGGGGAGGGGTCCGTGGCGGGCTCCAAATCCCCGGTCTTCAAAGCCAGTACTCCTCGCGAGCGCAGCGCAGGCCCTAGCCGGAATTTCTCTGATGGACACACAGAAGTGTGTGAAATTAAAAAGAGTGCCTCAGAGACCGTCAAGGGCATCTTCCTCCGCAGTCAGAACAGTGCGTTCCGGTCATGGAAGGAGAAAGAGGCCGAGAAGCGGGAGGAGCAAGCCCCTATCGGGAAGCTGAAGCTGCCCAAAGGAGGCGACTGGCGGGCTGATCTCGGGGAGATTTCTGCCAGCAAGAACACCATCATGTCACGCCTCTTTGTCCCCAACATCCAGCAGACACCCAAAGACAAGCCGTCGGGGAAGCAGGCCACCAAGTATCCTGCTGCTCAGGCCACTTCCACAGCGGTGATCAGACCCAAGGCTCCCGAAATCAAGATCCGGCTGGGGAGTGTGCAGCAGCCGAGCTCAGACTTCAACATTGCCAAGTTGCTCACGCCCAAGCTGGCAGGTGGCAGCGCGTCTAACCTGTTCAAGACCATCGAGGACAATAGCAGGGCACAGCAGAAACTCTTCCGCGGGGACAACCTGGAAAAAGTGCCCCATTTCCAGGTGAGAGACATCAGAGACAAGTCCAAGGCTCAAGGCCCCCTCCACCAGGTGAGAGATGTCAGGAAACTAATTAAAGGGTCAGGGGATAGCAGTGACAAGGGCAGTGTTACCCCAGAGCAGGGGCTGACTGGACCCAAATCCAGGCAGCTGTCTGCAGCAGCTGGCGGATCTGGATCCCTGTCTCCCATGGTGATTACATGCCAGGCTGTAGTGAACCAGAGGGAAGACAGCATGGACCGAGAGCCCAGGGAGAGCATGGGCAAAGGGGGCAGCGGCAGAGTCTTGAATTCCTCCTCCCCAGAAGGGACAGTCTTGGTTCACAGGGCATCTGGCAGGCTGCCTGTGGCTACCATTGCCCCCAATAAGCCCGAGCAGGGCTCATACCTGCCTGTGCTCAAGATTGTCTCCAAGGCTTCCACTCAGAAGACTCCAGAGAAGCTCAAGGAGGAGGAGGTAAAGGAGGAAGGGAAAGCCACAAAGCCAGCCCGGAATGCCCTGGAGAAGCTGACTGCAGCCGTGAGGTCCATGGAAGAGCTGTACAGCTTCAACAGGAATGAGTGGAAGCGCAAAAGCGACCCCTTGCCTATGATGATGGACAGCCACGTGCTGTCGCTTATTGCCAGTGAGGAGAGGGAAGGGGTAGTGGGTGCTGAGGGAGACCACGACAAGCTGTCCAAACGGCTTGGTGAGGTGGAAGAACGGGGCACAGGAAACAAAGCTGGTGTGGTCCTGCGAGGGGCCCCCATAGAACGTCTGCAGCGGAGAAACTCCAACCCCAGCGCTGAGAGTGTGTCTGCCAGGGCAGCGGCCTTTGAGAACCTGGCCAGGGAAAGACCCCGATCTCTCTATATTCCCCACGTCCACAAGGATGTGGAGAGAACACAACCCCTGCAGCCCCTCCCACCACTCCCCAGCAACCGGAACGTGTTCACTGTAAGTGCCAGCAGCATCCAGAAAACTGGGGGTGTCGCTGGCAAGTTCCCACAAGGGCCTTCTCCAGAGAGTCCTTCAGCGGCTAAGGGCATCAAATCGCAGGGACTCCGGTCCCTCAAGATCCCTCCAGCCACCCGGACACCTCCTGATGAGGTGACCAACAGGAAAAGTGGCAGCAATGTGGAGAAGAGCAACAGTGACTGTGAGAATTACCTGACCATCCCTCTTAAAGGAAACTCTGCTGCAGGGGAATTTCTTAGCAGGCCTGGGGTTTCCAGGGAGGGGCCCCCCAACTCCTCAGCTGCCACTCTCTGTAGTTTACCCCCGCTGAGTGCCCGCAGTCAGGTCCCCAGTAGCTCCAAAGGCTCTCAGGTTAGTGGAACCAGCCGACCAGCTTGGCGTACCAAACCTGAAAACCCCCGGGAGACAGTAGCTGCCCCCCAAGGGCCCCAGAGCCCTGAGCATCCCCCTACCACCATCTACCACCAGCCTCCACTGCCCTTCACTCTACAGGGGGCCCAGCCCCAGGTCCTCTGCTTCTCCCCACCCAGCATGCCTGCCCCTGCACCTGCAGGCTCAGCTCCAGTTCCCACAGACCCCTTCCAGCAGCCACAGCCTCAACAGACCCAGCGTAAGATGCTCCTGGATGTGACAACTGGCCAGTACTATCTGGTGGACACACCGGTACAGCCCATGACCCGGAGACTGTTTGACCCTGAGACAGGGCAGTATGTGGATGTGCCCATGACCTCCCAGCAGCAGGCTGTGGCTCCCATGTCCATCCCTGTGCCTCCCTTGGCCCTGAGTCCTGGGGCTTATGGACCTACCTACATGATTTACCCTGGGTTTCTGCCCACCGTACTGCCCACAAATGCCCTGCAGCCCACACCAATTGCTCGTACTCCAGGAGGCGGTGAGCTCTCCCCAATGGCGGCCGAGCCTTCCAGTAAAGAGGCAGCTGCAGCGTTCACTGAGGCCCCATACTTCATGGCTTCTGGTCAGTCTCCAGCCTCCTCATCCTCCTCAGCCCCAGCAGCCACATCTCAACTTGTAGGGGCCAAGGGCTTTGCCCAGCTGCATGGCAAGCCTGTCATCAGCATTACTTCGCAGCCCCTGGGGCCACGAATCATTGCTCCCCCTTCCTTTGATGGCACCACCATGAGCTTTGTGGTAGAACACAGATGATGGGCAGCCACCAGGAAGTGGAATGAAACACTCCTGGTAAGTGAATTTCACTTTGATAATCAGGTTTACCAGAGTAAGAACAATAATTTTTTTGTTTGTGTTTGAAGTAAGAGATTTACAACAAAGGAGGCTGTCTCTAAAAATGGATGTTTTGAGAGAATAGAACAAAACCACATCCAATTTACAAAGGGGATAATTTTGCCAGGATTCCCCCCTCTCTCCAGGCTTCAGTCCCCAAGGTCAGCCTTTGCCCTTTGACCTTTTCAGATTGCCTGAGTGTTTTTATCCACCTGAGAGTAGAAGGGAAGTGAACCTTGGGTCTGTCCCTTCAGTCTGTGGTAAACGTTGTCAGGGCAAAGAAATCAAAATCCAGCTTGGATTTTGTGGAGTGAGCCTCACTCTGTTTGTGACAGCCCCAGGGACAGGAGGCACTGAACATCCTAGGAGGTCATTGTAAAACCCTTCAATCTGTTTGCTCCCCAGAAGTATGGAGAAGCAAAGACAGATGTTTCTTGTAGGAACATTTTCTAAAATCTGCAGAAAAGCTTCTTTCTCCTCTTGTATCTTCCTTTTGAAATTGCTTATAAAAGCGGCTGTATTTTTTAAGCTCTTGTTTTTCAGTTTTCAGATAATCAGAACACATTCTTGGGATGAGTTCAAGGTCTTTAATGTGTCTTACACACACACACACACACACACACACACACACACTTTGATTTCTATGGAGGATTCTGGAGCTGCAGTTACTCCTTGCTTGAATGGAGTTGCTGTGTTTAATCCAGTCCTGTTCAGACTGAACACATTATGCTTTGCTGCTAATCCCCACAAGACTGTTATTTTCATGTCTGCATTCTTTCTTCAGAAAAGAATCAACTTCCACACCTACCCCCAGGTAAAGGAAATCAGAGTAAATAGATTCCTGACACCTAAGTTAATCCAAATGTCCAAACAGGAATCCCTGGAAATACAGTACATGGAACTTGATAGGAAGAGGGAGCTTTACTTGTTCAAACCAGGACACTTCAGGTCAAACACATGACAGGGCAAAGACACCTTCAGATACGAGCGTAAAGGTGTCAGAACTGTGTGGGGACAAACTTGTCCCTTACACTCCTGTTCTCTTCAGATGGGGAAAGGGTGATATTATAAATGCTTCTAGGACTTTCAGTCTTTGGTAAGATCATATTCTGAACTAAAAAAAAAAGAGAGAAATCCTATTTATGCTTCCATAATAAAAAATAAGTTATTTCTCTCTTCTCTGTTATAACTGAAAAGGAACAGAAATATTGTTGCTTTGTGCAATGAAAGAGCCTTCATTCTGGAGTTAGGATCATTGGATTTTGGAGTCACACAGCTTCTCACCAGCTGTGTGACGTTGGGCATTACAAGCTTTTTAGCATTCATGTGTCATCTCTAGTGGGGACAATAATATCTAACCCTAAACATGTATCTAAATATCAGATGATATAACAGTGTATTGCAAGCTAAAAATTTTGTTCAAATTAAGGGATTGTTACTGAATATTATTACACTTATTGGACTGTAAGACAATATTAGGCATGGTTTAAAAAACCCTTAAACCTTTCTCTAAGAATTCAGTTGAAAGCACAAGCCTCATTTTAGCTGCAATCTAGAAATACATTATTTAAATTCTTCTTCTGGGAGAGTCTGCAACAGGCACTGTGTGATGATAACATATAAAGAGGGGAGGGAGAAAAGTAAAGACAAATAAGTCATATTTTGTTTAGTGTAGAAAATTAAAAAAATATTCAATATGCATGGGTAGGAAACTCAGAATTAGAGAATTAGTTTTGCAGAAGGAAAAGAGTAGCCTATAGGCAAAAGTGTTTTAATCACTTAGACAGGTGGCGTGTTCACCTAGGACTGTTTGGGACCAGCTAATGCTATGAGACCTTTGTGCAAGCTGTGGAGGTACAGAAGCAAGGGGAAGGGAGGACAGGGAAGAGAGAAGGGAGGATCGGGCACACACTTGCACAGTATCCTCTTAAGCAGCTGCCTTTGGCCTTTCTCCTGTCTGTTGAGTCTAGAGAGATTAGACTTGGGGTTGTTTCCAATCGACACAGATATGCATTAGAGTTTTTAGCATTTGGGACTTGAATGGTGATATTTGAAAATTTTTCCCTTTTTGAAAGCACGACCTTTATTTTAGTAAATAAAGCCCTAAAGATAGACAGAAAGGCCAAATCTGGTTGGCAACTAAAGATTAACTTTTTGTATGTAGGCAAAAGTTGACTTAGCCAAATTGAAATAATGAATTAAAAATTTTTCAAAATTCACGTGTTTGAACATTCAATACCACCCTCCAAAGAAAAGCCAGATGGATATTTTTTAAGTGTGTAATTCTTCTCCTTGTGTAAAAAATTATAAGTGCTGTTCAGATATTTCAAGATGCTCATATAGATGGTCAGTGTGAGAAATCTTGAAAGGTGATTTCAGGTCAAAATTTCCTTTAAAAACCAGACGTATTGCAGATATTTGTTTTGAGGTAGGGTAGGTTTATGTGCCCTTTTCAAATGAGAATTTATGTAAATGATTTTTATCTGACCACGATATTTCACAGAGAAGAAAACTGGGACTTAGAAAGAAATGGTTTGCTGAGGTCCCCAGAGAATGAGACAACCAGGATGTTTAGAACCTGCTCTTAACTCCTGGGCGACACCATGCTCCCTGCAGACCACTCTATGTTCCTTGGTGTGATGCATGGAGCAAAAAAGGGACAGTAAAGAAGGTGTAATGAGCTCTGAACTGGCAGCAAGGACACCTGGGATCTGCTCTGTGGTGGCATTTGGCTATTAACCATCTGTGTTTCCATTTGCCTCTCTGGACATTTGTAAAATGAATGTTTCAACAAAATGCACTAATTCAACAAGCATGAATTACATGCCTACATTCCACCAGCCACTGTGTACTCCCTGTTGGGGCCGTAAACCCACATACGGATAACACAAATTAGGGGCTTACACTCCAGCAGGAGACAAACTTGTACACACAGAACTACAAAACAAGTGTTCAAGAACTGTCATAACCTTTAAGATTCCTTCCAGTTCAAATAATAAGTATTTCCTCATCTATTTTTAGCACCACATTGCAACAGGGAGCTTCACTTTTTTTCCTTCCCATATATATTTGGACATAAACAGCTGCTGTTATCTTTTTCTGATTATTCTCTTATAAATGTTCCCTTATTAAAAAAATTTTTATAGGTGAGTTTTTCTCACTTCTCTTCATCCTGTGGTCAATATTCCAGTATTTCTCAGATTTTGCCATGCCACACCACATCTAAAAAGATAATAATATTATTCATTTTATTATTATTTAGGACTCCCATCTCACATTGTGATTAATGGACAAGGCTGTGTATCACCTGGGACCCAACTGCTCAGATGGTTACAGCAGTAACCCAATTGCAACACATCAGTGTACTAGGCACACCAGCTGCAAAACTTCGCCACTTTCTTTTTCGTTGTTGTTAGGCCTTTTTGTCTGTCTATTTTGGTTTTTAATGTTCCCTCTCCACATGATCTTTGAAAACTTTTTAATGAGTTTTTTTTTTTTTTTAGATTTCTGTTATTCGAGGCACATGGCTATATTTTTCTCTTCCTGACATACTCTCTTGCCCATCCACTTAGATGCTATATTTTTGTTTTAAGATTTTATTTGAGACTTGATACTAAATACCATTTACAAGGGCATAAAGATAAAATAAATATGTAATATTAATAAAAGAAAACTTTCATTGGCACATGTAGTGGATATCAGCCTAAGGGAACAGCAATTATTTTGTTTCTTTTTTTTTTTTTTTTTATTATACTTTAAGTTCTAGGGTACATGTGCATAACATGCAGGTTTGTTACATATGTATACATGTGCCATGTTGGTGTGCTGCACCCATCAACTCGTCAGCACCCATCAATTCATCATTTATATCAGGTATAACTCCCCAATGCAATCCCTCCCCCCTCCCCCCTCCCCATGATAGGCCCCATTGTGTGACGTTCCCCTTCCCGAGTCCAAGTGAGCTCGTTGTTCAGTTCCCACCTATGAGTGAGAACATGCAGTGTTTGGTTTTCTCTTCTTGTGATAGTTTGCTAAGAATGATGGTTTCCAGCTGCATCCATGTCCCTACAAAGGACGCAAACTCATCGTTTTTTATGGCTGCATAGTATTCCATGGTGTATATGTGCCACATTTTCTTAATCCAGTCTGTCACTGATGGACATTTGGGTTGATTCCAAGTCTTTGCTATTGTGAATAGTGCCGCAATAAACATACGTGTGCATGTATCTTTGTAGTAGCATAATTTATAATCCTTTGGGTATATACCCAGTAGTGGGATGCTGCAAGCCTTTGTTTCTTCATTTCTCCCTGTGTTTCATGTTGCTCCTGCATTGTTGGTCTTTCTTTTCTATTTACTTCCTCAGAGTTATTTCTACCCACTGTATAGGGCCCCATGCATCAGCAACTGAAGTAGGAAGAGCAAGGGCTGGATTCAGGGAGAGCTGTTTTATTATTCTAAGGGGTCCCTAGACTGGTCCTTAGATTATCAAACCCAGTCTCTTTGTACTAAAATTCCAAGAGGAAATTGGCACATAGAGAGGTTAAGTGACCCTTCCTTAGTCACAGAACTGGGACTCAAAACCTAAATATTCCATGCCAGAGTCTTTTCCTTTTTTAGAGGTGGAGTCACTACATTGCCCAGGCTGGAGTGCAGTGGTGCACAGGCACTTTCTTCTTGCTGTCCATTTCTCCTTTTCCTTTTCTCCCTAAGGCCACTTTTCTTTGATGGAGTTACTTCCTGGTATCTGTCCCACTAGTCTCTCTTTTTCCCATAGCCATTTACTTGAGAATTTATTTTCTGTCCTTTTTTTTTTTTTTTTCAACTTGTTCCTTATTGTGGTTTCTCATTTTCCATTCACTTCAACTTGATTTAGTTCGACGTGCCACCACCTTGCTTCTTCCCTTTTCCTCACTTTTTTCGTAGTTTGTTTTTTATCACAGATTAGACCGCTTAAAGGGTAGGACTGGGTGGGTTCTCCAGCTCACCTGAATGTTCTTAAAGCATTGTACTTGCAGCCCAGGCAAGTCATCTGAGGGACAGGAACTTTGCTGCCCCAGCGCATGCAGGCCAGGTAGCTAATCTGCAGGCTATAACCTAGACATTTTATTTTCACTTCATTCCATAATTACCTTCATGAATTGATTAGTTTATTTCTATTTTCCCCACTAACTTGGTAGTGACTTCCTCTCCCAATTATTGTATATAGCTGCTGTTTTGTTTTATCTTCTTAATGTATTTTTTTTTGTTTTTGCCTTTTCTTTTCTCCCTTTCCCTTTAATTGCATTGTGGCTTTCCTCTAGCTTACTATTTCATACCTTTCTTCACAATTCCACTGCCTTTATATTTTCTTTTTTAACTTACCTAAAATTAATAAAAAATGAAAAGTAATAGCTAGTGTGTATTAATCATTTAGTATATACCAAGACTTAACATCATTGAATTTCTAACACAGGTAGGTACTATTTTTAATTTCTGTTTGACAAATTAAACATTAACTTGTCCCACATCAGCAGCTATTGAAATCCAGGCACTTGGAGCTCCATGCCCATTCTCTTATAGATCACCCCCTTGTTCATCTATTTGTCTTATTCTCTGCTTTCTGGTCTCAGTTCTTTGTTGTAAATTGTCCCTCTTCCCTTATCTGTTCTTTGTGTCAGGACTTTCCCACTACCTAACTTCTCCAAAATTTTTCAGCCCTTGCATTTTTCCTCTCAGCCACATCAGTCCACTAAAGGATTAATTATATGAAACATTAAAGTCGTTGTGGATGGGAGAAGAGAACAGAGTTGGCATTTGACTGGCTGCCCTGCTGCTGATTTTCCAAACTTCTGTTTCATTCAGAGGAAATATAATCTTCTGGCCATTTTATTGCCATGGAGTGTGTGTGTGTGTGTGTGTGTGTGTGTGTGTGTGTGTGTGTGTGTGTGTGTTGTGGTTTGGGGGAAAGGGCAGGGAAAGGGAATAAGGTAAGAAACTGACCCTGAATCTGTCGGTGTTCAGCATATACTAAAATTCTATGTGTGCTTTTCATTTTATTAAAAAACTAGCTGTCCTTAGAACACTGTATGCCCCAAAAAGAAACCTGAGCCAGCTTAAGGACTCCTAGGAGCTTTGGCTCCCTGCGGTGGGAGAATTTTTGTTTATGTAAAGCAGAAGAATGTGGGCTATAAAGGTAAGGGTGAAATCTTCTTGGATGCCAGTGAATTAAAGCATTTTAGTTGAAGGGGAGCTGTGTGACTTTTACTAAAGCACAAGTATGTGTGCCTTGAAGTCAGGCAACCCCAACTCAGATTCTTATACTGTTACTTACTAGTCCAAGTAACTAGTCTTACTTACTAGTCACAGTGTAGTCCAGGCAAGTGACTTGCTGTCACTGAGCCTCATTTTCCTCATCTGTAAAATGGGGTACATTTCAGGAGAGTAGTGAGGACTGAATTACAAAACCATAACAGAAGACAGCACATATACATGGCATGTAGCAAGTGTTCAAGCTCCCTCATAAATGCCTCAGAATCCCCTTATCTTCTCAGTGCCCCTCACCAGAGCAGAAAATCAGCTCTTATCAATGCAGATTCCCAGGGTAAGCATCATGGACCTGTGCCCAGGATTGCTCTGTATTTCCCCAAACCGGAGGCAGTGCCCACAGCTCTGCAGTCCTCTCTGAGCTAGCTGGCTGATCTCTCAGGGCAGGCCAGTTGGCTGTGTGTCAGGGTACTTTAGTATCCCCCAAGGCCTTCCAGAATGTTATACAACTCTGAGCATAGCTTGCCAGCTGTGTGTGGTGATTTTCCCCTCTGTCTGGGCACAGGCCGGCATGGAGAAAGGGAAAATCTGACCCAGGATCCCTGTTGAACTCTGTCATGTGTTCTGGTCCTAAAACCGTGGGAAGTCATCCAGTTAAACTCCCTGGTGACACAGTGTAGTCATCCTTCATTTTTACTGACCTCTTCATGATCCATTCTACTGCAGTAAATGTTTGTGTGGCCTCTGACAGGTTAGCTATGTTGGTGATTTTTATCACTTTTTCTTTAACAGGAATTGGGAGCAATTTTACTAATTCTCAATTTCAGACCAAATTCCTCTGAAATTAGTGTAAGCAGAAGCGATATTCTGTGAATATCCAAAAAGGCAGTATCTATACTATCAATCCCTAAATATGATCCTAGTAGATTGATTAACCAGATTTCTCCTTCATTTCTCAGACTATTACCATCCTATAGTGCAATCTCTCTCTTGACTGTTTCTTTCTTTTCTGTCTCTCTGTCTCCCCTCAATGTCTTCTCACTGCTCAAGGAGTCTTTGCAAACCTTGCCTTGTGATAGGACTCAGCCAGAGTTGTTGTCAAATCCTTGGATCCACATTGAAATGATTCTTCTGAGTCCCGTATTTTCTTTTCTCTCTCTTGTAGTTAAATTTTATTTTCCTATTGCTGCTTTTGATCTCCTAAGGTAGAAAAACTTATGTTCAGCAAATGAGGGGTCTCCAAATTCACAATGGTCCCTTTCATCTTGCAGGTCATTCCTCAATATAAAATACAACACAATAAAATAAACATGGAGTATATATATATGAGCTTAAAAAATTATTCTTACGGACTTCTTTTTTAAAACACATATTTAAACAGGTTTGTTTCTAGATGACAGAATTAAAATGTCCCTTGCCTTACTACTCTGAGTGCATATAATTGGCTAGATAGCTGTTATTTGATACTTTTTGGAGGTTGTTTTTCGCATGAGTCTTCTTAATCCCCAACAAATATTACCTGTAGGCCACTCTATTTCTGTTTTCATAATATTGTGTTCAAATATTAACTCCCAAATGTTAAAAAAAAAAGCTTACTTAGGCAAAGTTCTGGTAGATATGCTAGAACTTATGTGGAGATAGAGAGAAAAGGCTAACTTTCAGTAAGCTTTCGAACATGTCAATGCTGTTCTAGAATTGATGTAACTAAGTTAGGTTCTAATCAGTACATCTTATTTTAAACAAAATGTACTATGTGAATTTCGAAATAATTTAAGTACTGGTCATTTGCTTTACAAGAATTCTCAGTATAGAGTTTACTCATTTAATAAGATTGATAACTAAATTTCAAATATTTCCATTTAGCTTAAATATTTCTGAATGCTAATATTAGAAATATATCTATTATATTATTTTATCTTTGCTATGAATGATGTCAATGAAAATGAACATTTAACTTTAAAGTCATTTTTGAAGAGTTGATTAGATTTGATTCAAGTTCCAGTTGGGGCAATTTCTCGAAGTTGGCATAATGTTCAGTAAGTTCATAAACATATTTGCCAAGCATATTTTAAAATGTTAACTTCATTATTAACATTGAAATTAGCCAAACACTTAAATAAAATGTATTTTAATATTTTTCTTGTTTTGTAAAAGTGAAATTTGCTTTTAGAACTAAAAATGTTTTCCTTGACTATGTTTTTTTTTTTAATGTTTTTATTTTATAGGAGCAAGACAAAAAGATGGACTATTCTTCTTTAATCTGGAATTTGCATTGTAATAGCACTGAGAATTAATTCATCTGAAAAACTTCTTCCACATGTGTTATTCTTAATTTTTGCTTCTTATAAGCCAAGTGTGTAAGTTTCTATATTTTTCTGAACAACCCTCTTAAGGCAGTTTTTATTTTAATTTTATTAAGTTGATTGAATGGTTGCATTTCTTCCCTTTATGACTATTTCTTTTTATACTTCAACACAGGATATAAAGTTTCTATTCACCTCCTTTCCCCCTGTACTTGTGACTAGGCAAACAATTCCTTTGTTCCCATTGTTCAGCCAAAACATGCAACAGAATGGGATTGATTCTGTTGTGAACCAAGCTAGCAAATCAGTAATTTGGATCACGAATCTTCTTATAGGTTCTTGGAATATATCAAGACTAGCTGGCTGAGTTGTAGTACATATTTAAGTTTTCAATATGGTGGTCTGCTCTTTGAATAATATATCAGCCAAACCTACCCATTCTCTTGGTTATGCTCTATGTGTTATTTTATTAGGTTTGGCATGATTTCAAATGTGATTGTGAAAAATGGTGGTTTTAATGTTTGTGTTTTATTTTATTTTTCCAATTTGTACAATGCCACGACACTATTTGTTGCCTTAAAATAGAATAGCTTGAAATACTGGAAAGCCAATGATTGCATCTAAAGTACTTAGTCTCAGAAAAGTATAAAATATCTATTTTCCTTTAAGAATCCAACTATTTTTGTGGGTGTATAGCATTTTTCTTTTCTTCAATAATTCCCTCCATAGTTGCATACTCATGTCTCTCATGGATTGTTTGGAGTTTAAAGAGTGACCCTTTGGGGCAGTAAAGTAGAATACGGCACTAATTCAGTGGCTCTGATTCACTCCAGCTGTACCCTTGCTGTCCCAATAACAGTAACCTAGAGTTACAGCACTTGCTCCTTATGAGGCAGGTTTGAAGAGATGTCAAGAATCCAAATCATGGAATCTTTTATCGACATTCGGTACTGTCTCAGTTGTAACCCAATTCTGAAGTCTATTTGAGTGAGTGTTTGCAGTGAGTCTTGAAGACTGGAAGATTTGATTAAACAGATAAATATTTAGCTTGCCATAATAAGTGTATCGATATATACTTGGCAAATGTTACATTGAAATATTACTTAATTACTTTTTAAAGGAATAATTTGAAGTGTTTCCCAGGCTTTTTTTTTTTTTTTTTTTTTTTTTTGAGAATCTCCCTTTATTTACCAATTTGTTTAAAGATAAAGCATTCTGGTAATTTTTTAATGCCCTATTATTATTTTAATCATCAGCAATATTTTATTTCTGCTTAAAATTCCTTCATAAGCCACAGAGTTTTATGCTACTCATGACAAAAAGTGTGAGTAAAAAACTATGAGACTGAGCTTAGTATGATTTATATAATCTTGTTACTTTGTAGTTATGCTTCCCATCTCAGACTCTTAAAAAAAACTTAATTTAACTTTCAGGGTCTTCCTTTAAGGGATCTTGCTCTGAAAAAAACTTCTCTTGGGTACAGGGAAAGGTTTGAGGCAGGAATAGTCAGCTCTGATCATGATTCAATTGCTTGTTGTGCTGATGAGCTATGAAATGAAGCTATAGACTTTACGAGACATGAAATACAAAACATAATCTCTATGTATGAAAAAGATGCCCTTGTGCCAAATTCAAGAAAAAGATATTTCTTTATCATAGAGGTCTTCTTACCCAGGCATATCAATCAATTCCCCCCAGAACTTACTGAAGTTTTCTCCACTGGGGAAAAAATCTTACAGCATCAGAGCTTCCTCGTTTTCAGAAGAGATTGGCAGGGTATAAGGTAACTTAATATTGACCCAAGAAAGTAGAATCCCTTTCAGAAATCTTTACACTTACTTTACTGAAAGCAGCACCAAGAAACCTCCAGTATTTGAACACACCTGGTGAAACGTACATAGAATTTGGGTGGATAGTACCAAACTTGTTAAGACTGGTTTAAAGCCAAATGTGACTTTCAGGAAAAACCAGTGGTCGTGTTGAGTAGTGACCGCTCGCTCACCGACTCTTCAAAAAGAGAAACAACTCCTTCCCTAGAAAATGTGGTAGAGTTGAGAGTTTGGGGCCCATAATCTATGTATCAGTGTTTCTCACCAGCAGATTTGAGTTTTAAATTCTCACATTGAGGTAAATTAGGACACAAACTAAGGAAAGAAAGAAAAAGCTTTTCGTTTGTTCTATACAAGAGACTTCACCTTTTCGGAAGTTGCCAAGGACACAGTGATGTCGAAGTGGTTAAAAATGCAACTTTTGAATAATGTTCTATTAATATCACATCATCTATTGATAATTTTATGGTTCTCTATTTCACCAAATCATACAAAGCTGCTAGGCCATTCACTACCTCCAGTGATAGGAAAAAGTATTTTCACAGGCATGAGGTAAATCTCAATCTTTATTTTTATTGTTTTGTCATTTCTTGAGGTTGCATGAATATTTGAATGAAGTAATATACCCTTCCTTTTATAACTCAAGTGGAATCAAACAAGAGTCTATGAAGCCTTCTGACCCATAAAACTATTACTCTAATGATGTCCCTTTAGCTACTGAACTTCCCTTTTATTTTTTATTACTATAATACCATTAGTAAAACATTTCCTAAATAGTGCCTTGAACTTGAATCTAATCAGATTTGCAGAGTCTGCCTTTTATAATGTCCTCTTAGGGTTGTATGTGTGGCTCAGTTTTCCAGAAGGGCCTCTTTTTATTCTTGATAAAATGGTCATATTTGAAATATGTCCCATTTCAATCGTTTCTGGAAAACTGAACACATTTGTAACCATATAAAAATTGAATTCACCAGAATGTATTTTTTTAAAAAGTACTCACTGAAATTGCCCTCAGGATTAAGTGAAGGCCCAGATATGTAGGTAATGCCATAGCAGATAGGCTCTCTATATGTCCATTTATCATGGAGTAAATAAGCTAAAGCAAATTACACTTTATATCTTTATAACAAATCTCAACTATTGACACGCATTTCTAATACATCCTTATGTCACTGGAAATATCTGGTGATATAAATTCCTTTTTCTTATTTTCAAATTTGACATGATCATCTTTACCTCTTAAAAAGATACATCTTAATTGTTTTCATACTTCATAGAAATCAAAGTCTGTGTTTGCTACAAATTGAATGCTCACATTACCTGAAATAATATTTTGGACTGCAGGACAGGACAGTATTGATTCCTAAGTAGATTGACTATAATCTCATGATAAGTATGTATATGTGCGTGGGAAAACAACATTCAACAATAGTCTTTGTGTTTAAAAACTATCATGGTATACATTTACTTATGTGGTGCTTGAGGAGTTTCATTCTACAGTTTACAAGGTGTAGGTTTGCACCCCAAATTCTCAGGGTATGCTATTTCACCCAAATACTTGAAAGAAAAAGGTGCCCTGTATTTTATCAGTACTGTTGAGGTGGAAACTTTTTGTGTAAGTTTGTTTGAGAAAACTGCTTATAAAAATCAAATTCACAAAATATGTTAGGCTTTCACATAATTTCTAAGGAGATATATGTAGAAATAAGATATATATTATCAAGAGACTGCTTATATATTCTTAACTAACTTCTGGGTCCTAAGTAGACCTCACAGGTGCATAAAATCATTAATAAAGCACGTAGCACTTGCTAATTGGTGCCTTAAGCTTGAATCTAATCAGAATTGCAGACTCTGGTCCTCTGGGGTAAAAAAACATGTCCATCTGTGGCACGTGTGAGTACTAGGCCCAGGGGAAGAGTCTGAAAATTAAACTCCTTTGTATGTCCTGTGTCTCAGAAGAGAACTGAATGTTCAGAGCAGCGTTTGTAAGCTGTTAACATTCAGTATTTCATGTTGCAACTAGAACACATTAGATTTATTCCTGTTTAATTCATCATGGTGCAGAATAAAACACACACACATCTGATTTGATTTCTTTTTCTTTTTTTAAGTTTCATAATTGCTTTTTATGGCTAGTGTTAATGGCAAGAAGTCCTTCCCAGGGCTCCCTGAATAACCTACTATACCTGTATCCACAGCAGGTGATGCTTTCTTTTTATCCCCACTTTGAAGACATGTGTTTCTGTATTTACACATAAATTATACTATTGTATAGTAAAGACAGCAGTGGTTGAAAAGAATGTGAACACTGTAGAAGTTATGTTGGAAAAGAGGAGAGTAAATTGTGTGATTAATGGGGAAGGATATTGGATAATGTTGTACCCCGGACTATGAAAAAAGCTGGTGGTAAATGGGAAGAATGTGAAATTTTAAACTACTCTCAACATAGGAATCTTGGTGGAAAAGGTTCCTGCCAGAGGTCTGATATGATTCAATTGTAGAATGCAATGAACTTGGCCAAGGGAACTTTGAATCCAGCCAAGGGGACTTTGAATCTCAGCAGCTCTGAGAATCACATTTTCAGTGCATTGAATATGAAGTAAACTATTTAGACAAGGATTCTGTGAGACTAGCCTATTTACCTTTAATTGCCAGCATTTGTAAATGATTGTGCAATCTTGTGTAATGGTCTTTTATTTTAACTGTTTTGGAAAAAAAAGTTTTATTGTTTTTTTTTTTTCCCAGTAAAAATTACTTCAAAGAAAAAACGCATTGTCTGTCTTTATTTTAACTCAAAAAACAAGCTTTGGATAGTTTTATTTTCTTCTACTTTAAATCCTTCATTTAATTAAAATACTCTATTAGTATTTCACATCCAGGTACTACTCATTTTCTATTGCTGTGGTAACAAATGACCACAACTTTAGTGGCTTAAGACAACATAAATTTATGATCTTACAGCTCTGGCTGTCAGAAGTCTGGTACTGATTTTTGCCTATACCCAGAGTATTTTACTTCCTGTACCCAAAGTATTTTGGCCAACCTAAGGAGTCTGATCTCAGCTCATTAAGTAGCATTGTGAGGAACACCTACCAAGGTGCTGACACTCCACTGACACCAGAGAGCAACACAGACAACCTGTGTGCCTGAGAGTCCACACTGGGGCCCCAGAAAGTAATGTGGCCATCCCTCTCAGAAACTACATATCAGAGACATACATTTTGGAAATCTACTGCACAGTGAAGATTAATGCCGTAATATGTCCCTTAAATAATCCACTAGTCAGGTGAGATCACTATAAACCTTAAGATTAAGGCCCCAAAACGCTTGAACCTATATACCACACAGACAGACATCCAGGATTCCTCACATCTGTCTAGTGGTTGGGGAATATAAAGCAAGAAAGGAAATTAAGGGCAGTTTCAGATCTTATATGTCACCTCTGAGTCACCTCTGGCTTCCGGGTCTTGTTTCTAATGAATTCTCAAACTACAGTCTCCACTTTGCATCAAGTGTGCGCCATTTTTCTCTGCGTTGCATTGCCCTGCCAGCCTTCATTGCAGCATGCTCACCCAATCCTGAGTATTTCAGAAATAGCGACTGTATGTGTGGCAGGATTTGGCTGAAGGTTTACCATAACTCGATGGAGATTAGCAGGTAGTTCATAATATGGCAGGCAACTGCATTAGCATACACCTTAAATCTGAACCACTGGCATTCCTATTCTTAAATAGCCCCATGCCATCTCTGGCACAATGTCATTTTCACTGGTAGTTGAGTTTATTTGTGCTCCAGATACTCTCCTAATTGCTAGAGCCTTCTCTTTCTTCCATCCTCCACTTCCTCTGCTCCCTAGATTTCTGACTCCCAATCCTCCACGTTTCTGTAATTTCTTGTATAAAGCAATTTACCTATCTAATGAATCCCTACTGATGCAGACCCACTACACTATATCCAGAAGATCTTACTTTCATAAACAAGCATGCCCATTGTTCTAGCAATGTATTGCTGAGAAACAATCTACCTCAAAACTTAGTGGCTAAAAACAACAAAAATTCTTCATTTAGCTCATGAATCTGCAATTCAGGCAGGGCTCAGCATGGCAGGTTTGGCTGTGATTCACATAGTATCAGTCTAGGAATGGGAGAATCCACTTCCAAGACGGCATACTCACATGACTGGCAAGTTGATGCTAGTTGTCAGCTGGAAGCTTAGGTAGGCCCAAAAGGAAAGGGTCTTGATTCCTCTTCATTTGGGCATCTTTCTGCTTGGGATTCCTCAAAATATGGTGACTGGATTTCAACAGTAAGTATTCCAGAGACAGGAGGCAGACAGTGCCAGTTTCTTAAGACCTATTTCAGAAACTGACAGCAGCACTTTCATCATCTATTTGACAAGAAATCACAGAACCCAGATTCAATGGACAGGAACATAAATTCTACCTCTCAATGGGTAGAGTGCTGAAGAACTGGGGGACATGTTTTAAAAGCACCATACTCATTAAGGGGTGTTTTTAAACAGCTATTTTTTTTAAAAGGAATTCTAAAGTCAGTTCTTAGATCAGTATCATCTCTGTGAAATAAGTTTAGTAATAGCACTATTATTAACAGTATATAAAATACTATCATTTGTGTGTGTATGTATATAATATACACAAACACAATATATTTAACAGTATTGCAATATAACATATTATATTTATGACATATGTATTATTATAATGAGAAAATTATGAAATAATATGTATCACTCGCGGCTTATAGTTAGCATTCAAGAAACATTAACTGCTATAATACACCTCTCCATTATAGCACTTCTTCTGAAAACTTCAAATTCACTGTTATACAGTGTACTTAAAAATACTCAATCATTTATTGGGATTCCTTGTATGCATTATATTTATAAATACAAAGAAATGGACTAATGGTCTTATGTGGTCTTATGATTGTCATTGTCTTTCTTCATTCCTAGCTCAAGTTTCTCTAGAACAGGGCTCTCAAAGTGTGGTCTCCATATCAACAGCATGGGAAACTTCACCTGTTTTCAATGCAAATCCTTAGGCCATCTTACACCTGTTAAATCAGAAATGGACAGGGAGTGGTGAGAAGCTGCAATCTATATTTTAACAAGCCCTCCAGATGGTTCTCATGCAAATTTGGGAACCGCTTCTCTGGAACACCATGCCCTGGCAACACAGTTTGGTCACCTTCCTGGACGGCAGCAAGACTGATATTCCTGAGCAGAAAACTCTTCTCTTGACCCATTACATTGGTGTACTAGTCCCCAGTGAGATATTTTCTCTCCAATCCTCATTTTCTTCAGTGAATTTTAATAATGGGGACAATAAATGCCTGTCTCAGGGTTTTTGTGAACATTTTATTAAAAAATCTTAAAAAAATACTGCTTTCCAAGAAATGGGGAAAGGATTCCCTATTTAATAAATGGTGCTGGGAAAATTGGCCAGCTGTAAGTAGAAAGCTGAAACTGGATCCTTTCCTTACTCCTTATACGAAAATTAATTCAAGATGGATCAGAGACTTAAATGTTAGACCTACTACCATAAAAACCCTAGAAGAAAACCTAGGGAATACCATTCAGGACATAGGCATGGGCAAGGACTTCATGTCTAAAACACCAAAAGCAATGGCAACAAAAGCCAAAATTGACAAATGGGATCTAATTAGACTAAAGAGCTTCTGCACAGCAAAAGAAACTACCATCAGAGTGAACAGGCAACCTACAGAATGGGAAAAAATTTTTGCAATCTACTCATCTGACAAAGGGCTAATATCCAGAACCTACAAAGAACTCAAACAAATTTACAAGGAAAAAACAAATAACCCATCAAAAAGTGGGCAAAGGATATGAATAGACTTTTCTCAAAAGAAGACATTCATACAGCCAACAGACACATGAAAAAATGCTTGTCATCACTGGCCATCAGAGAAATGCAAATCAAAACCACAATGAGATACCATCTCACACCAGTTAGAATGGCAATCATTAAAAAGTCAGGAAACAACAGGTGCTGGAGAGGAGGTGGAGAAATAGGATCACTTTCACACTGTTGGTGGGATTGTAAACTAGTTCAATTATGGAAAACAGTATGGTGATTCCTCAAGGATCTAGAACTAGAAGTACCATATGACCCAGCCATCCCATTACTGGGTATATACCCAAAGGATTACAAATCATGCTGCTATAAAGACACATGCACACATATATTTATTGCGGCACTATTCACAATAGCAAAGACTTGGAATCAACCCAAATGTCCATCAGTGACAGACTGGATTAAGAAAATGTGGCACATATACACCATGGAATACTATGCAGCCATAAAAAACGATGAGTTTGCGTCCTTTGTAGGGACATGGATGCAGCTGGAAACCATCATTCTCAGCAAACTATCGCAAGAACAGAAAATCAAACACCACATGTTTTCACTCATAGGTGGGAACTGAACAATGAGATCACTTGGACTCGGGAAGGGGAACATCACACACCAGGGCCTATCATGGGGAGCGGGGAGGGGAGAGGGATTGCATTGGGAGTTATACCTGATGTAAATGACGAGTTGATGGGTGCTGACGAGTTGATGGGTGCAGCACACCAACATGGCAAAAGTATACATATGTAACAAACCTGCACGTTATGCACATGTACCCTAGAACTTAAAGTATAAAAAAAAAAAAATACTGTTTTCCTTCCATATTGGTACAATTAATCTAGCCTTTATTTTTTGACCCTTTATCTTTATTTTTTTTCTTTTGAGGGAAGTGTCAGAGTACCAGGGCATGAGGGGAGAGTAAATTGATTTGCTATGGAGGCTCTAACAGAAATCTACCTACTTCAAATGGCACCTTGGCCATCCTGAAGAACAGTTTAAGTTATGGATGCCCTTAGCATCCATAGGGAATAACTCAGTGGTAATTGAACACAGACTAAACACTGCATGGAGGATACTGAGGATATATACATAGCGCTGAGTTTGAGAAGCTCACACTTTATTTAGAAAGATATTTACATAAGTAATCTTAAAGTAAAACTTCTAAAAAGTAATGACATAAGGCAACAGAGAAAGGCAGTCACCCACGTTGGTTTGGTTAATTTCCAGTTGGGTTGTATATTTAATAAGCGTACATGGGAAGCAGGTGTCTCCATAGCTGGCAGATTCTATGTGCAGGAAATGTAATAGGAGCTGGGCTTGGTAAGATTTGTTTGGGCAGAAGGGAAGGGAGAAGGCAAGAACAGAGAAACAAACAGCTAAGGGTAAGGTCTGTTTGGGACAGTGCATATTTCAGGGGCAGGAAAGGTGACATTCATGAAGAGTCATGCACAGGAGATGGGAATGAAGTGTGGAATGTGAGTGTGAGGAGAGAATCGAATTCTAGTCTTAGGAGCTCAGACTGGATCTTGCCATAGGTAGCAGACTCCTCTAGAGTTAAATCTTTCAGAGTTAAATCCAGACTCTGCCTTTCACCAGCCTTGAGACGTTGGACAAGTCACTGAATCTCTCTGTGTTTTGATTCTTCCCAAACAAATCAAGTGTATAATAATAGTTCCTACTTGGTAGGGTTATTATGAGAAGGAATTGATTTAATGCCTGTAAAGGGCCTAGAGCAGTACATGACACTTAACAAATGTAATATAAAATGTTTGCTAAATAATAAAGATAGAGAAAACTTTGTTTAGGCATGTTAAGTAATGTTAATTATTGGGAATTGTCTGCTCATTTAACAAGTGCTTTGTATTTACCATAACTCTTTCAGATCTCGTTAAAGATTGAACATCTGCTTCCTTTTTTTTTTTTTTGACAGAGTCTCACTCAGGCTGGAGTGTGGAGTTCAGTGGCATGATCTTGGCTCACGGCAACCTCCACCTCCTGGGTTCAAGCGATTCTCTTGTCTCAGCCTCCCAAGTAGCTGGGATTACAGGCCCCCACCACCCTGCAAGTTTTTGTGTTTTGAGAAGACATGAGGTTTCACCATTTGAGGAATATATGAGAGCATCTCTACCTTTAAGCATCTCTGTGTATCTTGGCAATTTGAAAGATTCATTGCACCCTGAAATTTTACTCCATAACTGTTTACATGGTTAATCTTCAGGCAAATTGAGTGGGAGAAGTGTTTTAAAAAGATAGGTACCCCCAAACCAAATAGCATTGACTGATTTTCACTAACAAAGGAAATCAGTTAGTTTATAACTAAAGCCTATTCTGGAAAGAGAATGTCCACACTTTTACATGTAATCCTAGAAGATTATGGCAGGAATCTTTCCATTAAAAATAGAAGGGTGAAAATAGTTTACAGATTTACATCATGTTCCAGTTAACTATGAATAAATTAAGCTTTTATGAATAGGAAGGTAGCAAAGGATTACTAACATCATTCTAGACTAACTATAATCCCAAGATAGGAGGCAAATGATTAGCTAATATAACTCCATCAGTGGAATTTTTATCAATCTAAATATTCATCTTCTTTTCTACTCTCATCAAATATAATTGCAATTTTTACGCTCTGTGAGACTGCAGATTATTTCTCTGCACACTCAAGCTGAAGACCAACAGACCTGACTCCATGCTGGGGTCTTAGATGTTGTGGACAATAATGGAAGCTGCTAAACAGTTAAAGTAAAATAGCAGTTGGTTAAGTAGCAGCTGGGGTTGAAGTAAAGGAACGATGTAGCCTAATTCAAATATCACCTCCTCAATGATGTTTTCTTTATCTTTTTTCTCTTTATGCTCCATTAGGATTTTGAATCTGTTTCTTCTACACTTGTTTTATTGAACTAAATTATTTTTAGTTGTATTGCTTCCCTCAGTTCACTGAGTTTCTTGAGATAAAAGCAGCATATCTTGCCTTTTTAAAAAAAAAACTAACACGTTTCTTGATTCTAACAGATGTTCCATATTGCATAAGACAAATGATTAAATAAATTAACAAGTTGTAGAGAAGGACTCATCATATAAGCTTGGCTGGATTTATTTCATTTTCCCCTCCACCCTGCTCTTGACTATTTCTACCTGCTTTGTATATAGTTTGGATTAATAGGGCACTATTGCCCTCTGGCTCCTGGCTGGTTCAGCTAAGGGGTACCATCAACAGAAGACAGAGAGATGAAAGAAACTGAAAACAGAGTTTCCCTAGTTTCCACCCAGTGGAGATGGTGAAGGTGGCTGCATTCCTCTACCCAAGGCCACAGCTCCACACAGTTTATATCCCATGGGTGCCAATAACCACTCCCTCCGTTGACTTTTTGGGATCCCTGTTGTTAGGAGCCTCAAGGAGCTACATCATCCCTTGTGGCTTTTTTATATCCTGCCCACATCTTTATGGAGTTTATTGAGCTCTCCTCAAGTTACCCAGTTTCAGTTTCATGGAATAACCCTATTTCTTATAGGGGCCTTGACATGGAAGGAGAAACTGATGTTAAGGAAGATGAAGACTGAGAATAGGTAGAAGTTTAAACATAGATATGACATTCAGCTCAAGTCCTAAAGAAGAATGACCGAGCTGGAGTGATGTCTTCTGGTATTTTCTTTCCTCTCAAAAATCCTATCCATTTTACTTATGATGTAGAGTTCTTTTAAGATTTTCTCCAGAAACTTTCTACTAGAACTTTCTTATTTGGTGGATGAATTTTAGATTCATTCCATGCCCCCTAGTGAAAAGTCTTATTCTTTCCTCTTGGTAATTATCATATTTACAGAGGACAAAAGCAAAAAAAAAAAAAAAAAAAAATTGCAAAGAAAGGATCAGTGAAATCTGAGGTCAATTTAGGTATGCAGAGAAATGGATGAAAGTCATGTTTTTAGAAAATGGAAGAATAATTTTTTTATAATGTGAAAGTAGTGTTTTCATGATGAGTAAACAAACAAAACTGGTTGCCATTCCAAAACTTATGATGTTCATGGATGAAAGTCCAGCAAATAGATTCACTCCATTGATTCAGAACATAAAATGTTGCTTTACTCAGAAATTGTATAAGACTGCACATGAAAAGTTAATATTAATGAGTACTTATTAAATGCTTGTTATGTACCAGGAACTTGCTTATTACCTTACTTCATCCTCGCAACAACCTGTGAGGTGCTGCTCATATTCCCAATGTGGAAGCTGAGAGGTTTGAAGGTTTATCTAGCAGCAGTAAGAACAAGAGGTGAGATTTCACGTATGCAGGAGTATCTTACTCCATATCTCCTCACTGCTGCAATCCCCTGCCTCCCACCTTCCTGGAAGCTGCATGGGAAAGATTTTCATGCCATTCTGCACCAATTCTGGAGAGTTAGAGAGAAAATGACTACTATGCTCTCCAACTACCTGTGAGGAGGAGGTAGAAATAAAGTGCAAACAAACTCCTTTTTATTAAAACTAATCAGTTATAAGATATTGCTCACTACATCTCCAAAATTAAAAATATTAACCAAATGCTACCAAGTATGTGCTGGGCAGTATGCTTCACATGCATAATCTCCACGAATCCTTAAAACAACACAGTGAAATAGAGATTATAATACCCATTTTGGAAATGTCAGATAGGTTGAGTCCCATGCCCAAGATCCAGCAGGTAGTGGAACTGGATTTCTAAGCCAGGCCTCCCTGTCCTATTCCCTTTGTCTCCACATTTCCTTCTGGGGGAGGACTAAGTTGACAAGGAACACTGAAGCTTCGACCAGTCTGAATCTCAAACATATTCTTAGTGCTGAGAAAGGCACCTCAAGTTGTGTATCTCTTCTCTGTGCAGTCGGGCATCTAGACTATCTTGAAAGTGTTTTAAACATTCAAATAAGCTTTTATTAATTTTCAAGCACAGCAGAACTTACAGTACTTCATATTCATAAGTTCTCCATCTATGGATAGATTCAACTGAGAATCAAACATATACAGAAAAAAAATTTATGAAGTTTCAAAAAGCGAAATTTGAATTTGCCCCACATTGACTACTGAGTTGAAGCCATGTGAATGAAGTGATGTTTAGACATGGTATTAGGTATTATAAGTAATCTAGAGATGCTTTAAAGCATACGCAAGCACGTGTAGGTTATATGCAAATACTATGCCATTTTATGTAAGGGATTGAGCATCTACAGATTTTAGTATCCACAGGGGTCCTGGAACCAATCCCCCACAGACACCAAGGAACAACTGTATATTACTTAGTGAAAATAGAACCAGAGCTACTGCCAAATGATTTGGGCCTTCCTTTCATGTCCCGTGGTTATTAGTGTCTATCACTGTTATCAACACCACCACCTTTTTTACCAGCATTATCATCTTTAGTATGTCTACTCTCACCACTTCTATTCAAGATTGTGCTGAAGGTTCTTGCCAGGGCAATTAGTCAAGAAAAAAAAAAAAAAATCAGATGGGAAATAAAGAAGTAAAACTATGTCTATTCAAAAATGACATTATTCTTTATGTAGAAAATTCTAAAGAATCTATTACCAAAAGATATAGAATGAATAAATGAGGTCAGCAGTGTTGCAACATAATTTAATTTTTACGTGAGCAATATATTATACAAAAATAAACTATATTTTTATATACTTGCAATGAGCAATCAAAAAATGAAACAAAACAAATATATTCAGAACAGCATCAAAAAGAATAAAACATTTGAAATAAATTTAACAAAAATAGTGTAAAGCTTATACTCTGAAAATTACAAAACACTGTTGAAAGAAATTCAAGATGTGCATAAATGAAAAGATGTTTCATATTCATGGACCTGGAGACAATATAATTAATTTTTGATGCACAGGTTCAACACAATCTCCATTTGAATCCAAACTGGCTTTGTGGAAATTGACAGGCTAATCCTAAAATTCACATGAAAACTTAAGGGACTCAGAATTGCCAAAACAATCTTTAAAAAGAACAAAATATGCAATTCACACTTCATAAGTACAAAACTTACTACAAAGCACCAGTAATCAAGGCAGTGTCGTACTGGCATAAAGATCAACATAGAGATTAATGGAATAAAACGAACAATCCAGAAATGAACCTTCATGTCTGTGGACGCCAAAATAATTCAATGAGGACAGAGTTGTTTTTCAGCAGTCAATGATGGGATGACTGGAAATCCATACACAAAGGAATAAATTTTAACCCTCTACTTCATATTATATAAAAAATTAACCATAATGGATTAATTTAAGAGCTAAAATATGAAGTCCTTACAAGAAAACATAGGATTAAATCTTTGTGACTTTGGATTTGGCAATGGTTTCTTAGATATTACACCAAAAGAACAAACAAACAAAAAAGAAAAAGTATAGATAAATTGTATCTCACCAAAATTACAAACTCTTGCACTTCTAAGGCCATTATCAAGGAAGTGAAGACACCAACAGAACAAGAGAAGGTTTTTGCAAATTATGTATGTGATGAGGGACTTATACTGAAAATATATAAATAATTCTTACAATTCAATAATAAAAGGAAAAATACTCAATTTTAAAAAAGGCAAGGACTTGAATCATTTTTTTTTTTTTTTTTTTTTTTTGAGACAGGGTCTTGCTCTGTCATTCAGGCTAGAGTGCATTGGTACCATCATGACTCACTGCAGCCTCAACATCCTGGGCTCGCATGATCCTCCCACCTCAGCCTTCAAGTAGCTGGGACTACAGGCATGTGCCACCAAGCCCTGCTAATTTTTTTATTTTTATTTTTTTGTAGAGATGAGGTTCTTCCTATGTTGCTCAGGCTGGTCTCAAACTCCTGGCCTCAAGCCATCATCCCACTTTGGCCTCCCAAAGTGCTGGGATTACAGGTGTGGGCCGCCAAATAATTTTTTGTATTTATTCAAGCCAAATACTTTTTTTTATTTATTCAAAATATAGTGATAACTTCACACCCACTAACATAACTATAATAAAAAAGAAGGATATTAATAAGTGTTGGTGAGAATGGAAATATCAGAACCCTTATACACTGCTGGTGGGAATGTAAAATGGTTCAGTCACATTGGAGAAAATTCTGGCAGTTCTCAAAAAGTTAAAGATAGTGTTATCATTTGACTCACCAATTCTACTGCTAAGTTCACAGAAATGTAAATATATGCCCACCAAAAAGTTTGTACACAAATGTTCATAGCAGAATTATTTGTAATATCCAGAAGGTGGAAACAAACTGAATGTCCATTAACTAATGAATGGATAAACACATGGCATGACTGTATAGTGAAATATTATTTGACCATGAAAAAGAATAAAGTGCTAATACATGCTACAATGTGTAAGAAACTTGAAACACAATGCTAAGTGAAAGAAGTCAGTCACAAAAGACTACATAGTATATATGATTGCATTTATACGAATTGTCCAGAATGAATCTACAGACACAGAAAGTAGGCTAGTGATTTCCTAGGGCTGGGAGATGGGTACATTGGAGGTGGTAGCTAAAGGGTACAGGTTTCTTTTTGGAATGATGGAAACATTCTACAGTTGATTATGGTGGGCTTCTGATTCCTTCAGAGGAGGAGACTGAACAACCACAGAGAAAGGGCAATAACTCTGTCAGGCGCGGTGGCTCACGCCTATAATGCCAGGACTCCGGGAGGCTGAGGCGGGCGGATCACAAGGTCAGGAGATCGAGACCATCCTGGCTAACGTGATGAGACCCCGTCTCTACTAAAAATACAAAAAATTAGCCCGGCGTGGTGGTGGGTACCTGTAGTCCCAGCTACTCGGGAGGCTGAGGCAGGAGAATGGCATGAACCTGGGAGGAAGAGATTGCAGTGAGCCAAGATCGCGCCACTGCACTCCAGCCTGGGTGACAGAGCGTGACTCCGTCTCAAAAAAAAAAGGAGGGGGGGCAACAATTCTTAGCTTTATAGCTGCTGTCACATGTTTGTCATTTTCACAAACTACTGTCTGTATTCGTTTAGCAGCAAATCTTTAAAACCGAAAGCATGTGGGAAACATCCTATAGTGGGTTCAGAGAGCAGGTTCTGAGGTGAAAGCACTTATATTTGAGTCCTGTTCTTTCACTTTCTAAGTCAGAAAGTGTCTTCTGTGGGGCAAATTAAATGTCTTGTGTGCCCAATATTGTACTATTCAACACAGCAGCTTCTAGCCACATGTATCTACTGAACACTTGAAATGTGTCTCATCCAAATTGAGATGTGCTTTATATACAAGATATATACCACATTTTGAAGATCTAATCTTCCCCCCAAAAGTAAAGCTTCCCATTAATAATTTTTATATTAATTACATATTGATACGATAATACTTTGGATATTGTGGGTTAAATAAAATATATTATTGCAGTTTATTTCACCTATTTTGGTTTACATTTTTAAAGTGGCTACTAGAAATTCCAAATTACTTATGTGACTCATATTATATTTCTCTTAGTGCTGATCTATAATACGGAAATAATGTTACCTGTTAAATATAGTTTTTGTGAAGATTAAATTAATATGTGGAAAATGCTTTAAAATACCTTGTATATAATACGCACTCAGGAAGTGTTAGCTTTAACATTTACTTGAAGGTGGTCAGTTCAGAGAAGCAGGGAGCAACTTGTCACAGGCAGGACTGCAACATGAGCCAGGGAATGACAGCAACACTTCACAGAAGAAAAGAAGCCAGGCTAACCTTAAGGCTTGCAGGAAAGACCTGACTGGACAGAGGCCTGGAGATTTGCATTAGGCGGCTATACAATTCCCAAATAGATGTCTTTTCAGAAGACAAATGTGTCTGTATGCTGACATTTGTAATGAAGAAGTAGTCAGAACTAGAGGACTGCAAATGAGGTTTAAAGTTACTTTTCTGGCTCCGATACTATCTTATTTTCAAACGTGGACTGTCACTCTACCCCTCTTCATTTTCTATCTTATTTATCTACAAAGGAGTTACTGTTTGTCCTATGCTGCTGCTTTCTTGTTTCTTTGGAGCATGTTAGAGTTGCTCAGGATCGTTCATTCTCCACTGGGTGGGCAGATACTTGGCTCAGCAGCCCAGTAAACAGTTGGGAAATGGCCAAACACTAACATTCAGGGCACCACAGTCGTCACTGTTAGGTAAATGATTACATTTCGCAGAGCTGGCTGTGTTTTGTTAAACCTCACAGGGCTGAAGCGCCTGAGTCCACAGCATATTCAGCTTAGTACCCTAGACCAACTCACTTTCCCTGCGATGTCAGCATCTTTACAGAGTGGTTTCCCCAAGGCTGATGCTACCACCTACCATGTTCCACCCACCACCTTAGTTTCTGATTCCTTTCTTCCTTTATAGTAACATGAGAGTAAAGGGGCCAATCCAGAGCTTTATGAAAATTAGGGTTATGGCATGTTTTCAAGCTCACAGGTCCTTAAGAGGTTTTGGCTGCTGATATTTTCAGTGGCCCATTTTTCAAATGGGTCTGGTTTCGCATCTAGAGAACCTGGCCTGACCTATATTGCTGCAGAGGCTTAGCTGTGTATGTGTCTAGGCTCAGAAAGTGGCAGGAATGAGAAATATGGTGTTGAAAGTAATGAAAGACAAAAGGGATTCAAATATTATTTCTATATATTTATTTTATCACACTTCGTTTTCAATTTACAACAAATAGTGGGCTAGCTAAACTTTTATTTCATGTGTGTGTGTTTAGTGGAAAATAAGCACCTGTCATTTGTTTTGCGTTTATCACCACATCTGTTTATTAATAAATATTTGCGAATGTTCAACATGGCTCTTTTAATTCATGCAAATAAAGACATTGTTTTCTTGATTTCATATTTTGGAAATCCGTTTCTTGAAGCAATGTTCTCTTAGTCATCCTAGCTATTGTGCAGATTACAGTTGAGTGAACTAGAGCTCTCACCCCCAAAAAGTTGAGATAAAATTATTAATATATGAGGATGTCCCTTAGAGGACAGTGTACCACAATACAGTCTCAAAAAGACACAGCAAAAGAAAAATCAAAGGGAGTTTCTGAAATTAATTTTTCTGATTCCTCTGTGCTAAGTCCAATATTTTTGCAGGGCTGGAGGTAGAGATCTGAATGTCTTTGGAGCAGCCTCACTACATGGTCAGCAGAAAGATGAGATATTATTTCTATGTGCCTTCTACCTTAAGGCTTAATAAAACTAACAATAACAGAGTCATAAATATTAACTCTTGAAGTTGGAGAATAAGTCTTTTAAAAGTCTTGTCCCTTCTCCCCGAGCCCCCAACTCCAAAAAATAGAAAAAAAAAATGGTTTGTTTCTTACTTTTTTTTTTTTTTTTCTGATTAGGGAACATGTTTGGTTTTCCTGTCATGCTTAAGGAAGTCTTATCAAGGGCTTCATATACATTGATCAAAAATTGTTGAAACAAAATTAGGTTCTCCTTGTGTGGTTTTGTTTTTGTTTTTGTTTTTAACAAACACTAGTTTCCTCTTAGAGAATAACTGTTCTCACTGTACCAAATGGGATTTGAAAGACGTACAAGAAAACTAAGAATGTTGTTGAAAGTGTCACATGATGATTCAAAATGACACTGTGGGTAGCATACTGCATATACCCAAATTTGATCAAACTGCAGTTTTTTGTAGCTTTTTACAAAAATCTTAAATACAGGTAAATATGTAAACGCTGTGCTCTCAGAGAGCAAGTACTTAGTCATGTCACATCGTGTCTCTTTCGGGGAGACAAATTCAAGTAAAATATCACAGGTCAGTTTCAAAACCATCCGCTGGAAGTACTATCTGGCTGAGGGGCAAACACCACTTTGCACATCTCCGAGTTCTCTTGATGGAGCGGGAATTCACATCCTGCTAACACGCTTTCTTTTCTTTTCTGAGAGACATAACCTCTGCCTGTAGACAGCCTTTCGTACTTTTTCTCGAATTGCCTGTACAACAACAGCAACAGTAACAGAATTACACACAGTTAAGTCACCCTACACCTCTCCAGCCAAGTTACTGAATGTATACTTGAAGTTTCTGTTCCAAAGCAATTTGAGAAAGGATATGAGTGTCAAAGGCTACTCCATGAATGGGTGATTTTCTTCTCATTTCTTTCTTTCTTTCTTTTTTCTTTTTTTTTGAGACAGAGTCTCACTCTGTCGCCCAGGCTGGAGTGCAGTGGCGCGATCTCGGCTCACTGCAAGCTCCGCCTCCCGGGTTCACGCCATTCTCCTGCCTCGGCCTCCCGAGTAGCTGGGACTACAGGCGCCGGCCACCATGCCCGGGTAATTTTTTATTTTATTTATTTTTATTTTTTTTTATTTTTTATTTTTAGTAGAGACGGGGTTTCACCGTGTTAGCCAGGATGGTCTGGATCTCCTGACCTCGTGATCCACCTGTCTCGGCCTCCCAAAGTGGTGGGATTACAGGCGTGAGCCACCGCCCCCCGCCTCATTTCTTTTTATATCAACAGAAACACTTCAAATGCCTGGGATATGGGAGTCCTGCCATACAGTTTTCTAGAATGAAAGACTAAATTCCTTTCAGCTTTTTGGTGATGCTGTTATGCTTTGCATGCTGTGCCGTGTCTCACCCTTCATTCCAGAAGCCCCAACTTGGGAGCACTCTCCTTTTGAGTAACAGGCAAGCCCCGCTGTTTAAGCAGAGAATGTGGACATAGAAACATTCCAAGAGCTCTGGCCCAAGGGAAATGTGGAACCAAACCAATTAATCATGTGGGTGGGTTGGTGGTCACTGCATTTCAACCATTAGAAGGTTGGCTTTTTTTAATGCATTTGTGGAGGTTTATTCTAGATGTAAGTTAATGTAAGTTAGTGACAGCTTAATAGGTTTACTATAATGCGCAATATTTTATTCTGTGAAAATACAGCCTATTCATGTTTACATTTATATAATTGATGCATTTTTTAATATGAATCATGAAATGTCAGTAAAATAATGAAGATGCTCGATTTGGCCTACTTATCAAAGGAGATGATGTAAGATGTGGCTTGCTGTTTTAAGTCTACAAATGATCCTTATAGTTAGTGTAGGTCAACTACTATGAAAGGGTCAGTGCTACTTAGACCCAAAGCATTCTAGCTCTGTGTGATAGTACTGGTACAAATAATGGTTACAAAATTCAAATGACATAGCATAAAGTTACATGGAAATTATATCTTTATATTTTAAAACACTAACAATTCTACCAAAAGCATTATTTAAAAAAATTCAGAATCTCAAACTCTGAAACTTGAGCCAAAACTTAAACAGGGTCAAGTTGCTGTTATATAGAATACTTAATAACTGCAAATTCATTTTTGCCCTTAAAGATGGTAAATGGATTGCCAGGTGTTTTATTTGAAATCTTCTGTCCAGCAGTTTATTGTGAAGATATCAGAAAGTAAATGTGTATCTGATTTTTTTTTTATGAAACTATGTGGCAACTCCTATGGTAAATCATAGTCCTTTCTTTCCTTGATAAATTGTCTCTGGATTAGAATATGATACTATCTCCAGAAACAAATGAACTAGTCATTAGATTTTTTTGGTACCCCAGAAACTGACTTTTTTTTTGGCCTTATCAATTATTCTTCTACTCATTTAAAGAAAATTCATCTTTCACTGAGTTTCTACTGTTTCCTTTTAATTCTGAAACTGAATGTTCTAGATTGAATGCAAGTTCCTGGTGCACTGGTGATGGTCCTGGAACATTACCTGAATGCTGTATCTTACCTGAATGGAGCTTCATCCTTGTCCATCTGCATGCAAACTAAGAATGGGTACTGAGAAAACTGTACTGTGGAGATAAACTCCAGGCCTCCTTCTGTTTCTGTACTGGTTTCCAGGCCAGCTTTCACAAAAGAGGAGTCTACTGTGATGTCAGTAGTTATTACCACAGTCACCCTAAATATTTGAGAAAAAAAGAAAAAAACTGTTCATATTATATTTAATGGAATTGGACTAACAGCTATAAGTTTACAGGATCTGCACTTATGATGCCAGTGACTGGAAGAAGACACTTTAGGGATTCAGAAGTGACCTGGATGTGCTCAGAGTTCTGCTGGTAACCAGGGCCTGGTGAGTCTCAGATACTGGGCAGGGAAGATTTGCCCTTCCCGAGCTCTCCCCTGCCTTCAGTTGCAGATGTGGGGAGTGCCTATAAGATACTACATTGTTTTGTATTGGCATAACAAGACCAAAATGAAAACATTCTTGGAACCCAGTCCTCTTAGGAGGTCAGAAATACTCAAGTTATATTAAAAGGGAGTCTAAACTCACCAAGAAGACAATTGATGTTTATAGTTTTTGTTAACTATCTCTCTGTTGGCTTCTAGGCAGCTTTTTAATTCCATTTCATTACCTTCCCCAAAGAATCTCTAGAGGTGTAAGCCCTTGGTTGCCAAGATATTTGAAAAAAAATATTGTGTTACAAAAAATCATTCTTACAGTGGGGCATGTACAGTAAGTAGGTCCCAGGAGGAACGAATATGGTGGGTCCTTTAAGAACTGGATAAACAGATTGCACTGGCTGGGAGTGTGCCTTGGATAACAATGAAAAGGATAAATAATTTCAACAGACGGTTTACCTCTACTTTAATTTAATTGTGGACTTTAAATCAAACTGTGATAAATTATTTTCACAATTAAATCAGAGTTCTATGCCCATATTTTTTGACAGGGGTATTAATTTTTGCTGTGCAAATTAAAACCCCTGCAGCTGTTATGATCAGTGTAAAAGTAGGTGACAGGTTGTTTTAATCCCTGAATCACTTAGAGTACTTTCTGATGTCCTATATTCAGCAAAGGCTTAAAATATATTTTTTCAAATGAACAAGTGGAAATGGAAGACAGATTGGTTACACTATGGCTAATGGGAGATTCTTAAGGATCCTGTGTACTAAAAAAAAAGTCCAAATTACTTTTTGTTGTTGTTGCTGTTGTTGATTTCTCTTTACAAAGAATTCAATTCCATTTCATTTGGAAAAACTTCTGTCTAGAAAGTACTTTGGAAAGAGGTGAAAGATGACTGATTATGTGGGAAGCCCTAAATTATATTGCTGAACCCTTTGATGACCAGTGTCACTTTTCATTCTGTGGTTCCTTTTAGTAACACTGTGGGTCACACTTCACATTAAATGTACTACTGTTTGATTGCTCTCAGTTCCTTCATCCGTAGTTCAAAATAAATCAAAAATTTGACTTTATCACGTATCTCACTTTTGCCCGAGTGTGTTTTTAAATATCAAAAAAGTAAAAATAGGTTACATTTCTATTTCCTTTTTAAAAATTCTGTAACAAACAGAAGACTAATAATTTTCATCTTCACACTAGTTCAAAGACATTGTTTCATGCTCAAAGTAAAACACTTTCATTAAATCTCACAGGTAGATTAGAAAAATTAAAGGAGCTTAGACTATTTTATTTAGAAAAAGGAATGCTGATGAAAAGACTTAAGGACTCCTAACATTTAATATTTAGTTTCTGCACAGATGAAATTATCTTCTTTATTTTTCTCCATTGAAGACAACAAAAGAGGAAAGTTTGCCTTAAAGTAAAATTTCTTCTTTTGGTGAAACACCAAAAGAAGATGGACCATCTGATTCACAGGGCATTCTGTCTATGTATGTCTTTAAAAACAGGAAAATTGTTGGCTGAGTCGTGTTAGGTACTGACCTGCTCATAAGAAGCTATGGACAGAATAACTTCCTGTGATCAGTTCCAACTCTATCATTTTATGATTACAAATAGAAAGCATAGATTTTGAAAAGTCAGAAGGTTAATTCCCAAAACATATTTCTGAAGTTCTCTGCATATAGTATTATATGTAATTCATAAATGTATAATGCATAAACACTTACCTATTTTTCACTCGGGTTTTAGACTCACGATACCACAAGCTAAATTCCATTGCACCTGAAATATCAATAGCTAGGCCACCCTGGACCTCTATATTGGCTTTTAGTCCAGATTGTAACTGAAGTTCCTAGAAAAAAAAAAAAAACACAATAGTTATAAAAATAATAATTACAATTTAGTTAACCCCCTTTCCAATGGCACATTTGACCTCCTGCTGTAGATAATTCCAGGTGATTGTGTTGATGTTGGAGTCTTTCTCTAGGCTTGGAAACATGCTGTCCTAATCTTGATCACCAGAAGTAGACTCTGTTGATTTGCTAAATTAATTAGTAAATTAAAACACCAGAGTAATGAAGTGTCAATTAAGAAGGATGTTTTCCTTCAATCATTGCTACACTTTGAAAGGAACAATGGTTCTCAAAGTGTGTTTCTGTGAGGAACAGCATTAGCATTGCCTGGGAACTGGTTTGAAGTACAGATTATCAGCTCCCCTCCATACTTATTAAATTAGAAAATCTGAGGATGGGGTTTAGCAGTCTATGTTTTAACAAGTCCTTGTATGATTCTGATCCACCTAAATTTGGAAACTTTTGAGCTAAGGAAAATGACGTCATCTCCATCAGAAATCTAGCTGTGGCTTTTTGTCCAGGGAAGTAAGGGGAGGAGGTTTGGATCAGGTGATCTCTCGAGGTCCCTCAGCACTTCTCTAGTTATGTGCTGTGTCAAATACAGTCAACTGCATCCTGCTAGAAAATAACAGACAAGTTTTAAAACTCCCGGTGGAGTGTGTTTGTCCGTTAGTTTCCAAGGGGAACTTGTTATAGGACTACCTTTGCCCAGCCCTGAGTATAATAAAATCCAAGGGTGCTCAAGTCCCTTATATAAAAAGGCATAGTATTTGCATGTAACCTACACCCATTCTCCCAAACACTTTAAATCTTCTCTAGATTACTTATAATATCTAATACAATGTAAATGCTATGTTGCTGTTATGCTGTATTTTAAAAATTGTATTAATATTTACTGTCGTTTTGCTATATTTTATTGTTCCGGTTTTTTTTTTTTTTTCCAAATATTTTTTATATGGGGTCGGTTGGATTTGATGAGGAACCAGCGGTTACAGAGAGGCCAACTGTATACAAGTTCCAGGAATTGCTTACATCCAACTAGAAAAAGAAGGCAAAGCAATTTAAGCCTTAATACGCTGCTGTTTGACATTTGAAATGACATTGAGTTAACGGTCAAGTTCAACATGAACTCAGTAGTATTTTTCAGAGGGACAGTAATTATTTACAAACATGGTCCATCCTGAGCAATTTTGTCGTTGTCTGAAACCCATTTTTTTGTGAAGTTAGCCTGCATTTAGCCTTTAAGTCTTGCTTTTTTTTTTTTTTTTTCATGTACGTTAGTTGAGGTGATGCTGGCACAAAACTTTTTAGCTGGATTGGAATCAGATTGCCTGGGGACAGTGTTGAAAGTGATAATGATTTTGAGAAAAAGACTCAGTATTCTTAATTTTGATATTCCTCCAAAGATCTTAAATTCCTGGCAACCGGCAGGATGACTAACTTCTTTATGTAACTGCCCTACTCAGACCAAACAAGTCATGCATTTGCCAACTATAACTGCCATGATTTCACTTTCTAGAAAGGATTGTGTTGATCTCCTTGAGTTCTCTCCATTTTCCAAAAAAAGGTGACAGGAAATCCCAGGCAAAGGACTTGGTTTACAACCAGGTGTACTAAAAAAGTATGGTTGTGGCATGAAGCTATTTTCAGTCTCAAGGACACTCTTTGATGGAAGCATGAGATTCTCAGTGCCATGCTCAGGACACATTAGGAGATAGCCCTAAGGATACTTAAAGAGACATTTGGTATAGAACAAAATATGGCTGCATGGGATGAAGGGGTTGCCTCAGGCATTATAACTAATGTGATGGATGCAAACTATCCTGAGGAAACCACAACAGTCATGCCCACATTTTCACCTGTGCCTGTGAACTACGGGACCAAAATATGAGAGTTCTGTATGTGCATGCAAACGTGATTGTTCCCAAATGAAAGCTATGGTGTGCCTTGCCTCAGAAGTATTCCTTTCTTTGCATTTTTTTCTCTCTTCCTAATTTGAAAATTATAATCTTGGTCATCTACCCAGTCCAGCAGAGCCCTGTGATGTGGACCTTGACCTTCCCACCAACCATATATTAAATGGAAGGCAAAATACACCAAGTGCCATCGAAAAGGCCATTTCATGGCTGTTAGACAATGCACCTTTTGTGGGGTGAGAGCATTTCCATTGCAAGAGCATTATGAGGAGTGCCTTGGATTTCTGGGAAAAGTCCACTTCTTTACACAAAGGGACAATAGAAGAGTGTGTATGTGCAAAGAGGAATTTTCTTGGACCCTCTTATAAAGATAAACCACTGACTCCTGTAGAAAAACAAAGCACTCTTTCCTTTTTGAAAGGGACTAAGCCACATGGTGCTAATTTTTAAGCAGTATAAAGTAAGTGGAACTAACAGGTTTTGAGTACCTACTGTGTGCTCAAAGTTCTATAAAGCTTCGATGTCTCATTTAATCCTCATACCAATCTTCCATGGTAGGCATTATATCTTAAGATTGAAAGGAAAAATCAATCTCAGCGGCTACACATCAATAAACGATCCAGCTGTCTGTAGGGTGAAGACATTTCTTTCTTTCTTTGAGATGGGTCTTGTTCTATCACCCAGGCTGGAGTGCAGTGGTGTGATCATGGGTCACACCAGCCTCAGCTCACCCCCAATTCAGCCTCCTGAGTAGCTGGGACCACAGGCATACCCCACTATGCCCAGCTAATTTTATTTTATTTTATTTTTTTGTAGATCTGGGGTTTCACCATGTTGCCCAGCCTGGTCTCAAACTTCTGAGCTCAAGGAATCCACCTGCCTTGGCCACCCAAAGTGCTGAGATTACAGGTGTGAGCCACTGCACCTGGCCTGTGTGAAGACTTTTCTACTAATATTCATAGCTATCACAAGCTCATAACTCTCTTTTGTCTTCTGGTGTACAAGAAAGCCTGTTCTAAGAAATATTGAAAAAATATATATATAGAGAGAGAGCATAGGTTTATATCCTTGTTTGGCCCAGAGTGCATATCTATTTAGATTCTTTCCTATGAACTAGAGGAAAAAGATATTAGAACTTTGTATTTGTAGCTAATGTGACCGCTTTGATTCTCTTAGTCCCGTAAGTGTTTCTTATAGCTCAGACGCTGACATTTTGACAACTCATCCCGTTGCTTCCATTTAGGGAAATATGTTCTTTACTGGCTAAAGAGGATCCCCCTTATTAAACTGACTTTATCAGACATCTTTCTCTGAAGAGTAATCCAATTAGCTGAAGACAGAAAGTGTGAGCAAGCACACAGTAATTCCATCTGCCCTAGTGGCTGTGATGGGCTACCCACTGCCAACATTTCCTTCAGTGTCAGCACTTGACCTAGAGTGGTATGTGCCTCTGAAGCTAGGATGGCATTACTGGAGTGCTCTGCAGAGCCAGGGGGCCTCAGACAGCTTAATTTGTATAATAACCTCAGATCTGCCAAATACTCCAACCTGACACACAGACACTGGGCTATGTTTAATAGCTAGGGACAATCTTTCTCATAGAATATGCCTTGCCTTAGCTGCCCTAGCTTAGTGAATAGAAAAACTGTACAACATAATCCAAATCAGGGATTGGCAAACTATGACCAGCAGGCAAGTCTGGTCCACTGGCAATTTTTGTACATAAAATTTTATTGAAACACAGCCATACTTATTTGTTAATGTATTGCTGATGGCTGTCTTCACTCTACAGTAACAGAACTGAGTGACTGCAACAGAGACCATGTGGCCTGCAAAGCCTAAAATATTGACCTTCTACCCTTTACAGAACAAGTTTGCTGACCCAGGTCTAGATTACTCCTCGTGGTTTTACACCCCAATTCAAATTCTCAGGCATTGTTTATGGATGGCTAAGCACATACAGGAGGTGTTGAGCTGTCCTCTGTGTCTTAAAACATAGACTACTTTTTCAGTACTTGTATTGCCTTTAGACGATTCTTTCATTAAAACTGGAATTGTGCAATGTAAAATTCTGATATAATTTGAGAACTGTTTTTTTTTTTTTTTATGTGTGACTTGAGGATTAAGGGATACAAGAGGCACTGCTGTTTGTCCTTTCTACATTTGTATTGACAGAAACAATTTTGTTCAGACACCCATTGAAAAACTATGTTCACAAGCTTCCCTCTCAGCTAGAGGTAGCCATGTAACACCGTTTTGGTCCAAAACCTAGACAGGGATTCCAAACAATTCTTGAAAAAGAGTCAGACTCTGTGACCTCTTATCCTTCCCTTCTTCCGTCTTGGAATGAGGAAGTGGTTCTGGAAGTGGAATAGTCATCTGATAATCACAAGGTGACAAGCATGAGGTCAAAAGTCACAAGTAAGAATGGCTGAGCTGAAGGAAGGCAGCTTGAATTCGGATGATACCTTAAGTTTTCCATATTAACCCTGAACCACCTACTTCCAAATGTTTGTTACACTATAAAAGTCAAACTATTTAGTTAAGCCACTCTAAATTGCTTTTTGTTTTTGTTCTATACAGCTATCCTGAGCTGATATGAGGGACAAGAAAGATAGAAAATTAATACTGTTTAATCCCAAATAATGAGGTTTTGGAGGAGTTTTAATACAATCTAATATCTAAGATGTCTCCCAACCCTTAAAATCTATGATTTCTTAACCAGAATCTAACAAATCAGAATCCTCAAATTATCTGGCAAACAACAAAGCTGATAAAATCTTCAGACCACCTGCTCCAGGTGCCTCACTTTACTAGTATGAAACTGTGGCTTAAGGCTATTAAGTAACTGCCCAAGAGCACATAGCAAGAAGATAACGGAGGCAAAATTCAAACGTAGGCTATTATCCATTAATGTATTAAAACAATACTCACAGTCTGAATGAATTACCTGAGAATGATCTATTAGCAGAATAAGTCCTTTCACCACACTGATAGGGTCGCCAGATGCTGACAGCATTTTGGACATCAAATCACTGTATCCATTGAAAAAGGTGACAGGTCTGAGCTGAACATCAAAGAGGATGGCTGACATGCCAGCATAGGAGTCAAGGTTCTCCTCCCCCTCGTCAGGGGTGGCTGCGATTAAGGCTTCCAGTCCTTGGGCTTCAATAACCACCTGGAGAAAATCAATATAATGTTCATGATGCAAGCTCCCTCCCTGCTCTATAAATAATAGTGAAGCTTCTGAGCTGCAGCTAGAACTTCTCAAGGGACCAAAAAATTAAATATTTGCAACAGCTAAAAACAGAAAATAAAACAGACAAAAACCTCTATGCCTGAATACAAGGTGGGTTAGTTTTTTATTTAATCCTCACAACCACTCTTTGAGGTACATATGATATTACCCATTTTGTAGATGAGGCAAAAAAAAAAAAAAAAAATCTCAAGTTTACTCAGCTAATATATGTCAGAGGCAGGACCCATACCCCTTCTGTCTGACTACGAAGACCATGAGCTTTCTATTTTATGATGTCATCCTAGAAACCCTTAGTCTTTCCAGGACTGTCATATACAACGCATCAGCTATCTTGCAGAGCATCTAAAATGAGATGGAAAGGTGTTGGCAGAGTCATTCTAAGGCTGCTGCTATGTGAGGACATGGTATTCTCTAAACCATGACTCACCCCATTCCATGTCAAACTTTTCTCCCTAGCCAAAAAAAAAAAAGTTGATAAACACCATGAGGGGACTAACACCCTTATTTCCACCAAAAATAGGAATCCTACATATTTTCTGTCCTCCATATCCAGCCCTTTAACTCCTGGGTGTTTTGCATTTCAAAGTACATGTCAGAAAACAGATGGTGATTCCTCAGGACAGAAGGGCATAGTATTCTTACTGTAGTACTACCAAAAGGTATAGTAATATAAGATTGATAAAAACTCAAGTTTTTATAGCATTGGATCATTTAGAAAACTTAAATGGCTGTATTTATGAGGTTATAATTTGATGTACATAAAAACTAAAAAGAAAGTACATGTCATTATTAGGAAGTCTTTACAGACCATCACCTCAATTTGGTTAACACTAAAGGGATGGAAGTCAGCCAACTGTTGAATGCCTACATTTTATTCTTTTCTCTCCTAGCAGTGTTGGAGAAATACAGATTGACCCTTTAGAGCGTTCTTCAATTATGAAATAGAAGAACTATTCTATTATGAAAGGTTTTATTATGGGGAATCAATCTCTTCATAGAAACACCCAGAAAAGGAAAATATATTCTAGAATTAAATACTTGGGGGTGAGAGTGGGCTAAGAAATATATCTGTGAATAAAAATAAAATATTATATTTAAATGTTTGTGTGAGAAATATTGGTACAATTTCAGTTTTGTGAATATGTGCACCTTTCAAAAGACAAATAGACATTTGGCAAGTTCAATTGATCAAATTGCTTAGGTTTCAAGTTCATATTTGAAACTTTCTCTGAGTGACTATAAACCATACAGCCTCTTACAGATAAGGGAATCTTGGGCAAAATATGACAGAAGCCAACATTAACGTATACATTCTATAGCATTAACTACAGTATATATGTTTTATTTTACCTTAGCCTGATTTCTTGCATAGTTTATTAAGCAAAATCCATGAGAAGTGAGTTACCTGGCTACCATGAAGACCAGCCTTCCCAATGTACTGAAAGACATTCAGGTTACTTCTCCTTAGAATGCCAGAACCCGAGTAAAGAATGTCTAGGCTGTAAGTAGACGCCGAATGGGGACTACCTGATGACACACAATAACTGTAATTTAATAGCAGTTCCAGCAATGCTAAGTTGTGGGGTACAGAAGGAGAACTTCTTTTTGGTGTACATACGTTCTATGTAGCCAGTGTAGGCAGAAGAAGATCCACTCCTGGAGAAACGGTCATAATTATGAGCAACCATTTCCTTCAGAACTCGACGGACAATTTTGCTGCAACACATGAGGGGGAAAAAAAGCTGCACATTCATTGTAATGACTGTTTCCCAAGTCAAATTTGGAAAAAAGAAATCCTCAGTGGAAAAAGGAGGAAGCCAAATTTTCCTCATGCCTTTCCAAGAGCCAGGGCGGCGCCAGCTGGCGTGGTAGCATCAGGATTAGGGCTAGCCCCTTCATTACTCAGATATTTGAAATTTAGTTTGGTATCAAAATGACAGCAAGGCAAGGGTGTCCAGCTTTGAGGTGGCTTAAGTTGACTAGTAGACACATTTCAGGCATGGCAAAATTTGTCATGGCTTTATTGTTAAATAGTGCATACACTTAAAGGAAAATTGTGCCAAACTGGAGAGGTTGCACAATATTTCTTTAAATGTTTTTCTTCATTCTCTAATAGTCTCTCTCACTAATGACATATAACAGTACATTTCCAGTATTTCTCCTATATCTGTGAAGTTTCCAATTACAGAAACAGCTCAGTAAAACCCATATAGAAACCATTGTCTCCTCTGGAGCAAGTCTTAATCCTTACCCCATGCCTCCATCTTGTCTAAGTAATTAGTGTTAAGATGTTCATTTCTGATTACATAACACTAATCATATCAGTAATAGCAACATTACGACAATACAGCAAAACATCAAAATAATCAACTATAGAAATCTGGTCCTAGGTCTGAGGTAGAAAATAATTGAGGGGAAGCAATGGGATCCTGAGAAGTTTCCCCTCCAATATCACTAGGTTATAAGATTTTGGCCTAGAGAAGCAAAGATGAGGAGGGTCACGACAGCTGTTCTCAGATATTCAAAGAGTCTTCTTGTGGATGAATGACTAGATGTATTTTGCTTTGCTCCTGGGATAAAACCAGAGCCAATAGGAAGATTTCACGTTATACAAAGACATAATGTTGAGAGTCTCTGAACAACACTGGCACAAGTTCCCTCAAAGATGGTGAACTTCCTGTCATGGGGAGAGGGAAGCAAAGTCTGAATACCACCTGCTGGGAGACTACAGCCCTACAGTGGAGAGATGCCAAGCAAGGGAGCCTTTAGTGTTCCTCCCCACTCTAATGTTTTTGGTTCGGAGACTCTGACCCATATTGTTGGTGATACTTTCCTCACAATTTCTAGTCTGTTCTCTACCCCACTGTCTCCTCTTTCCAGGTCCCTGAAATGCTAGGGCCACAAGACAAAGGCAGCAAGTACACCCAGGATCTCCTCCACAGGGTCGCATAAAAGCAAACAAAGAAATAGAGGGAGAAGCTAAATGCATTCAACTAGAAATACACGGCTGCAGAGAGGCTTTGCTTCTTTTCTCACTCGCTCACCTGCCCTCTTCCTCTTTCCTGAATGTCCTGCTTTTATCTCTGCTCTACTCACATCCATTTCTTATGTCTTCCTTCAGTCTTAGTCCTTGTTTCTCTTTCTTTCAACCTCTTAATGCCGTCTTTTTTCATTTTCTTTCTCTTTATTTTCCACCTTTCCAATCTCTGTGGTGAATGCTTAAATCTGATCTTTCCTGGGGGTAGTGTTCTGCATGTAACTCAGAAAAAATGAAACTTCCTTCTCTGGCCCTCTAATTCCAGGGAGGAGGCACCTTGGCGGAGCCACTTTGCATTTGGGAGGAGAGACTTGGGAACTGGAAGGAAATTAATTCAGCAAGAGTTATAGAGTGATGAACTCTACTGAATGCACTCTTTAAATTTTGAATCATCTTAAAATGTAGGCAGTGCCTAAGATTTTAAACTTAAATGGGAAATTTATTTGACCTGTGATAAATGAGGTTTCAAAAATTCCTAACACTCGAAATGTTACAATAAAAAACCATTTGGTAAGAATTTACGTTGTTTTGTTGTACGTATTTTAAAAATCCTGCTGAAAATGCAGTTAGCTTTTAAAATATTTGGCAATATACACTTGCCAGACTGAACAAGACATCCCTAGTAAACATTATACCGAGTTCCCACTCATGGACTCATAGTGCCAAACTGAAGTTGTTTCACCTGGTCCCCTAAATAGCCCTATTATGGGAAATCTGGCACTCTTTGGTTTTATGCAATGCAACCCTGCATAATGGCCACATCATTATTACTAGCTACATGGGTACCACATGAACACACAAATAAGCTTGACTACACAGAGAGACGTGCAATATATTATACCTTGCAGGCATTTCAAAACGTAGGATGTCTTGAACAACGGCGAGCATGTATTTATTCATTTCTTGGGGAAGCTCCCCAATAGACAGCAGGATGTTCTTGACTTCCATGTAGGATGGATTGTTATTTAAAATGATAGCAGCTGCAGTAGTGCGCACAGTCTTTTCATGAACTTTACGGTTTTGGTGGTATATTCTGTTCAAGGTCTTCTTCACCTGTTCATGAGATGTTCAAACTTAGTGCACATCTAGATATTTTTTAAATGGACATTTCAGCAGGAATAGTGAGTGTTCATAAAAATATATATGTGTTACTACATTTCTCAGATTCCTTTGTGATTTGGTGGGGGCCACGTGACTAGTTCTGGCTAATGGGCCATTGACAGAATCTATGAGGATCACTTCTAGGCTGAAGCCATTAAGAATGCCAAAATAATTGCATTCCATTGCAACAAGTAACTTCATAGATTATTAGAACTGCCTAACGATATGCAATATGTAAGGATCTATACTAAGCATCTATATTTACTTAATTCCATTTCCCCTTACCTTTTACTAACTCCCTCAAATCCTGGCTTTGCCCTCAGATATACAGACGTTAAATAAGTCACCCAAGAACAAACAACCAGGGAAGGACAGAGCCAGAGTTTATGTGTAGGTCTGTCTTTCTCAAAAGTGTGTGCCCCTAACCGTCATGATTTGCAGCCACCAACTTCAACACAAAACTGGTGGGCAGGTGCTTAGCTACAAACTGGAAACACCATTCTCGGCAGATGGTTTATCTTGAGATTTGTAGACATTCTCTGCCCTAACAAAGGTTTAATTTAGTTGGCTTCCTGAAACATGTAGTTGTAGTAACAAACAAAGTTATATTTAAACCAGGATATTTCAGTATTGAAAAATGTAACAGCATCTTAAAACTTATAAAAGTAAATATATTTCAAAAAGGAATTTGTTTCTTAAAATAAGAGAATATGCTTCAATATTTACGCTTCAGGATATAGGATGTTACCCTGTGAGGATATTTAGAGTAGCCTCAAATGCAATTTTAGAGTTATTTTTAAGCAGGAGAGAAGACTATTTGGAGAAAATATAGAGTGACTTGAGAGGAATTTGCATTTGACTCATGTTCAGACATGCTTTTTTTTTTCTTCTGTTAATGTCACAAATATTCTCAGAGATTTTACCTCATCAGTTATGAAAGGGAGATCATATCTCTGGAGAGTAGTGGTAGCCAGGTGGCTGATGGGCCCTTCTCCTGCTTCTGCGTACTTCAGAAGACTTGGGATGCCTTCTGGAAGCAGGGCATTCTTCAAAGCCAGCAGATACATCCTGGTGTCCTCTTTTTTCTCTGCTTTTTCAAGTCCTCCCAGGATTAACTTCTTAGCTTCCACTACTGCCTGAAAAATCATATACCTTAGATATATGCATGACCATACATTGAAGAAGACTTGGTAAGACTGGCTTTATTCTTGGGTCGAAGAAAGCAACCTACAGTTTTACAAAGTTTTGCATTGGTTGCTTGACTGAGGCACACAGTGGAATAAAAGCAAACAAGTAAAGCCTGATAAAGGTGTTGTGCTTTTTTTTTTGAAAATACATATACATTCTCAAGAAGCAGGGAGTATTATCAATTGCTAAAGCAGCAATTAGATGGAGCCTTAGTGTCACCATGCACCTTTCCTTAAGTAAAAACTCAGGTGAGACCTCTTAGAGCTCAACCATAAGGTCTGGCTCTAAATGTTTTAAAAGTTCGCGGCCGGGCGCGGTGGCTCAAGCCTGTAATCCCAGCACTTTGGGAGGCCGAGACGGGTGGATCACGAGGTCAGGAAATCGAGACCATCCTGGTCTACACGGTGAAACCCCGTCTCTACTAAAAATACAAAAAACTAGCCGGGCGAGATGGCGGGCGCCTGTAGTCCCAGCTACTCGGGAGGCTGAGGCAGGAGAATGGCGTGAACCCGGGAGGCGGAGCTTGCAGTGAGCCGAGATCGGGCCACTGCACTCCAGCCTGGGAGACAGAGCGAGACTCCGTCTCAAAAAAAAAAAAAAAAAAAAGTTCTTGTTTTAACTTAATTCCAAATTTAATTAGTGCTGCAATATAGTTTAAAAAAATTTCTTAAGTACCTCCTATGTGGTAGGTACTTTACTAGGTACTTTTCAAATACATTCTATAATGAGACAAGTCCTTTTGTCCTAGTCTGAGAAAAGGGAGGATTGAGTGTAAGTTAATAGTTTAATGGGAAAGCAAATTAGAAATAGGGACATCTGGGTTCTGGTCTTATATTTGCCACTACATATGTTTTAGAGACTTCAGTTTCATGTTTAAAATAAAGATTCTTTGGATGACAGAGCCTAGGCTGAAAAAAATTTTTTAAAAATAAAGGGTTTTAAGATCTAATTCATCCACAGGATTCATAACCTCTGAAATTAGGCTACAAGCACACACACACACACACACACACACACACGGGGTTGGGGAGAATGAATGATATGGGGAAGAGTGGAGAAGTATTAACAACAGGCTCCCAATAGAAGGGAAGATGCTAAACATCACACTTAATCAGAGAAGTGACATTTCTCAACTACCAAATTGGTGAAAAATTCAAAAGTTTGCTACCATATTTTGTAGGTGAGACTATGGTGAAGTAGGCCTTTTCATAAATTGCTGATGAAAGCCTAAAACGGTACAATTCCTATGAAAGATAATGTGACAAAAACAAACAGAACTGGTTTTTGGCAAGCAACTCTATCCCTGAAGCTACATCTCAAAAATAGCAAAAATCTGTGCCTGAGATTAGTCACTTCAGTATTATTTGTAATAGCAAAATAGTAGAAGCCACTTACATGACCATTCATAGGAGATGTTAAATAAAACATAGTCCATAGACACAATGGAGTACTAGGCAGTTGTCAAAAGGAATGAAAAAGATCTCTATGTAGGGAATATTTTCATGATATATTGTTAAGTGAAAAATGTAAGATACAAAAAGTATATATAGAATGACATATTTTGTGCAAAAACGTATGTAAATGTGTGAACATCTGTTTACTGTTTCAAAAGGAAACATAGAAAGAAATTTTTTTTTTTAATCAGTGATTTTGTTTACCTAGAGGAAGTAGGTGAGATTGGGGGAAAAGCATCAAGAAGCGAATGAGACCTCTTTGATAATACTTTTAAAACACAGTTTTGCCTTTTGAACCACATTACTATTTCACATGTTCAAGAAATAAAATTAAATCAACAGGATGAACAATTATCAAAATTCAATTTAACCAGAAACAAATGAAACTAAATGTCTATCAACTTGTTAATATGACTAAACAGAAGAGAATAAAAAAGAATTAATCCAAGTAACTTTGGAGCATAAAACTTTGTGTACATGCAATGGAATATAGTCTAAGGACAAAAAGAACGATAATAAAGTTTTGAACTTTACTTAGTTTATTTCTGTAGCAATCCTGTGTGGCAATTCCAAAAAAATATTGTGTAAGTTTTAGAATTGAGCAGATGAATCAATATATTGATGTTCTCGAAAACCACATTTGTCACAGTGGGAGAAGGAAAATATAATGATTAAATGAGGGAAAAAGAACCCTATAGTGTTGAATTAGAATTAGAATTAGAATTATAGATAGCAGTGGGAATTCACAATTTGGTAAATACATGTATTTTTTTTTCATTGTAAGATACTAGTTGCAATGGCACTCAAGTAATAAGAAGTAAAAGTATTTAGAGGTAAATGTCAGATGTCTGCAAATCACTGTCAAATTATACAACTAAAATAAAACAGAAAGAGATAAAGCAAAGATGAGAATATCTTAACAACTGATGAATCTAGATGAAATATATCCGGGTGTTCATGGAATTGTACTATTCTTACAACTTTTCTGTAGGTTTAAATTTTTTCAAGTACAAATTCAGTGAAAATAAGCAATTAGGATGCAGGGAGGTCAAAACATAAGCAAAAGACAAACATAAAAAAGAAACATGTGGCATAGTACTGGTTGTGCACTTGTCTAGCCACCATTCAGACTGTCACAGGACAGTAGCTTTTATGCTAGTAAGTTCTGAAAGGCTATAGAACTACATAGGATGGCAGATACCTTTTATACAGTATGCATATAATGTGCCCAGTAGCTACCTTAAATTTGTGCTTATTTAATACAAGACATCATTTTCTTTCCTTCCTTTCATATATCTTTGATTTGGGCAAAAGATAAATGAATGTTCCACAGCAGAAAATTCAAAAGAAAAATTGAACCTTTATTACAGTTGTCCGGTACTAAATTCACTACGGCCAAATATCATCATCCTCAAAGATGAAAAAAAAAGTTTGCTCAAAAACATGAACAAAACTGAATGCCAATGATAGTAGATGGTCTGCAGCTACCTTCAAGGTAATTTTAAAGATGTGATGAGAACCAAGCTGTCCATTATCAGAAGAACTTTAAATTTGATCGTTTGCTCTGTTTCCTTATGCTACATGACTTTCCTAGGTAACCCCAGTCTCTCTCAAGGTTTCAGCCTCTCTCTATTTCTGACCCTAACTTCTCTCCTGAGCCACAGGTGAATATGGACACCTGTCTGTTGGACAACTGAACCTGGTGACCCAAAGGATTTCGAACTTAACATGGCCAAAACAAACTAATAGCTCTACTCTCCTCCCACCCCCAAACTAGGCTGTATAAACCTTCCTTAAGTGGTTGGCATCACCATACACCTGGTATCCTCAACTGAAAGCTTTAGAGTCACCTGGATTCTTACATCTTTCTCATTTCCCACATCTTATCAGTCACTAAATAAAATGATCCTTGAATCTATCTCCTCTCAGCCCCCTGCCCCTACATTAATTCAGACCTTTACTAATTCTTGCCTAGGTTATTGCAAATGCTTCCAGTCAGATCTCAGTAACTCTAATCCAGTAAACAATCAGCCCACACAACATCTTGCTTCTTTCTTAATAAAAAATCTGAGTATGTCATTCATCTGCCTAAAGACTTCACCGGTCTCTTCTTTCTGTAGAATGAAGGCCAGACTCCTTAGCTTGTTATTAATGAAGATCCAGGTCACCTTCCATCTCTATTTTCATCCTGTGTCTCCACTCTTACTTATCTGCCCCCAGAAACATACATATTTTATGTTCCAACCCCACAGAATTTCTCACTGTTCCCAAGCATACCAGGCCCATTTTGACTTTGGGCCTTTTCATACATTGTTGTATGTCTCCTAGAACATCTTTCATTCCATACTTTGACCTCTTCACTTAAAAACCTCTTCTAGACTAAGTTTAAAAATTGTTATTTTGGTGGAAACTTCTCTAGCACACTCGAACAGAAAACACTGCTGCATCTTCTGTATTGTCTGAGTACTTTGTTTATATTTCAATATTATTTATTTGTTTATATTTGATAAACAGACTAGGAGTTCTTTGAGGATGGTAGAATATTTTACGTATGTTTATATTTGAGGATTAGCATCATGCCTAGCACAGAGTAGATGCTCATTAAATACTGCTGAATAGATCTTTCTATATGTAGGTTTTATCTTTAGCCAAGATATTTAATATACAAATAGCTGAAGTAAATCGGCTACTCAAATAATTACGGAAATTGCAAAATATAAGAAGTCATGCTTCCCTAATATAAAAATAATAAATTTAATTTCTGCCAGAACTTAATAAGTTAATACTCAAGCCTTTTCAGTACTACTGGTTTTCAGTGATCTTTTTCATACTTAATGTATATTCTAGTTTTAGCTTGCCTCTTTTGGGACTATTTGGTTTCAAGAACATTTTCCCTACTATTTTTAATAGCAAGCACTTAGTAAGCAAAATGATACATAGTGCTGTCTGAGATAGAAAAAATGCTGATGGAACACTGTCTGTATAATATGGACAGAAAAAAGACTTATGTTTTTATATATTTAGCATCTTTATTTGCATTATAGAAAGACGGGGTGTGTTAAGACATTAATCTATTTTGGTTTTCCATATTTAGTTATACTTAAAAAGTGTTTTTGCTTTTTGCTTTTTAGTAAGAAAGATGTGAAAATTGATAGTCCACTCAGGCAAGTAGAAAATTTTTAGGCAAATGAAATTGAAAACAAAATATAAAGTTCTCTGTGATTAGAAGTAACTAAATTCCTACTATCAAAACTTAAAACTGCAAATCACACTTACTATCGGACAAAGTTCTGCTCTAGGAGATAGCCTTAGAGTCTAATATTTCTCTGAAAACAAGAAGTATATCATACACACCATTTAAAACTGAATACATAGTGGGTACTCAATAAAGTATATGGGTAGGGAGGTTATCGTACTTTCACTTTTTACCAAGTCTTTATTAAATATTATCCATGTACCAGGAACTGGTGAGCAATTGGTGTTGAAAAAAACCAAGTTCCATTTCTTCGTGGAACTTACATTCTAATGAAATGGAAATATACAATAAACATAGTAAGTGAATGATTGTAATGTATGTTAAATGGCAAAAACTGCTATGCAAATAAGGTAAGTAGAATAGAGTAAAGAGAATTAGTAGTGCCAATAGTAGGCAGCATGGTGAGTATCAAATAGGACGATGGTGTAGAATGATGTAATACATGAGATTGGATTTGCACTTACTTTGAGTTTGCAGCCTTCATTCTGACACAACTTTCTGACAAGTGTCCCAATGATGATCATAACAGTTTCTCTGATGTCACTGCTCCCAATAGAACCTTTGAACTTACTCTATTAACCAAACAGGGATAAAATAGGTTACCAAGACATTTAAATATTTCCAAGGAACACTTTTAGTTAAAAAATGAAGTAACCAATACATCCTTGGGAAAGTATTTTTACGTTTCTAGATTGCAAACTCAGAATTTTGCTTTTGAGACACTTACACATTTGCTATGTAGCTTTGAATTGAAGAGTTAATCCCCTTTTCAGGGATTTTTAACCTGCGGTATAGGACATTCTTAACCCTGGAGGTTTATGGATTGGATTCATTGGGTCAATGAACAAAAAATAAAAGTGGGGGAGGGGTTATAAAATTTTATGTATGAGTAAAAAGGGACTTCATCACTTTTATCAGATTCTCAATGGGTACATTTTCCATAAAGATTATGAACTATTCCACTAGATCATAGGTAAACAAGTGCAATTAAAAAGAAAACATTCTTGGACACAAGAGAAGTCTAGCTTTCGTTTTCAATATAAATCTTTAACAGCAGAAGAATTGTATCTCCTCAATGTAGGTATATTAAGTATCATGAGAATTTTTGAAGTCGAAACAAATCTTGTAAAATTGATTACTGAAGCATAACCCAGACTTCCCCCCTCTGAAATTGTGTCCTGTGCTATATAACATGATAGGTGAACACAATCTTTAAATTTCCATATAGTTTATACTATTTAGTGAAATTGCGAATAAGGCACTAAGTGAAATAATTTATTATACAGTTAATAATTAGTGAATAGAAAATACCCCAATTTGAATATGAATACTCAGAAGTCTCTAGTTGATAGCCTTCATTCTGATCTAAGGAACTTTTAATTAGTGTTAATATTCTTAAGAAGTTTTACAGGAGCTGAGGGTCTTTATTTTCTATTTGACTTACAATGAGGGCTCTCAGGAGTTCTTCATCGGGATGAGAAGCAAATCCACAGGCATAGAGAAACCTCTCCTGGAGGATAATGCTACTGTCACTTTTGAAATCCAAAAAGTCCAAAATGGCTTCTAATGAGTCTGAGGTCTGAGCAGAGGTGACAGCATCCACCAGCTGAGGTCTATAAAAAAAGGCATAATCATGGATATCAATGTTTAGGGGAAGGAATGCTTAAAAATCTCTACCATTCACAGAGTCTCTATTGGCTTGAGTTTTCTCAAGAAGTAATTTTTTAAAATTTGAACCAATGAAGAAATGATTAAGACTTTCTCAAAAAGACCCCTCCCCATTTAATTTTAATTTTCTCCTTTAACACCCCTCTCTCTCACTCAAACAGTGTATACTCAGAATATACAAACTAATTTTACTATATTAACCTGAGCTAAGTATAATTTGGAGATTTGTAAATAAAAATTATATAAATACAATTAAAAATTAAGTTCAAATTCTTTCCTATATAGTAATACATAAAAGCTATGGGTCCCCAAATTTATTCTCTTTCTTTAATTAGCTTTACAAATACACACATTTCAGAAGTGCCTACTTGAACTAAAGCAGTATTATTTGATGGAAAATCCTTTAACCTTATATCCAAGGAAGAAGGTTTTGCTCTTTTTAAAAATTAAAAAAAAAAATGGTATAGCTCTATGTTTAATCACAATGAATATGTGTGAGCAGAATAGAACTCCTACAGAAAAACTCTAGTTACATATTCTAGTCATCAAAAATCTTTGTTTTTTTGAGCCTGGGACGGTAAAACTTCTAAAAGTAGTTGTCATATTAATGAACACATGTATGTAAATATTACATAGTACATCTATTTAAACACACCAGACAATGTGACACGTGCTTAGTAGTTTATACTTTTAAAAAATGATATACTTGTACTATTTTGATCCTAACAAAAACCTAGTGAATTAAGGTTAGATAACTAGAAGACATAATACTTATTGAGTTTATATTGTGCAAGCTCTGTGCTAAAAATTTTATGTGTCCAACCTCTCTTTAAGTTCTTCATCTGTAAAATGAAGTTAAAGTAGTATTTACCACAGGATTGTTGGGAGGATTAAATTATGTTATCTCTGTAACACATTCAGAAGAGTGCTTGACATATAGTAAGTGATTGATAAATATTAGCTGTTATTAATACTACCACCTCATTTAATCCACTGAACATTCCTGTCAGTGTAATATTAATATTCCCCTGTACATGCTAGGAAACAGACGCAGATATACCTAGTCATTTGTTCAAGGTCACAAAGCTGGTAAATGGGATTGCTGGAATTGAAACCTAGGTTTTTCTGACTCTGGAGTCCATGGTTTCTTAATTACATTGATGTTTCTCAAAGTGTTTTTCATGTTAACACTAGTCCTACAAAATGCTTTAAGAAAAGGGATTTTCAAGGTCATGTATTTCAGAAAATATTGAAAATTTACCAGAATATTATCTGATTAAAGATACTATAAAATTCTGCAACAGAGAGAAATTGACATGGTTTCATCCAGTTTTGCAAACTCAGTTGCTCACAGAATCTTTTCCTTTTTGCATACCTGTTAACTTCCTGCAAATTACAGGATACAACATATAGGCTCTTTGGGAAATGTTACATTCCACCACCCTGCCTCTCACTATCCTACAATAAATAGAAAGAATTATTATCCTTATTTTACAGATGTTGAAAGTGAGGCTCAGAGAAGCTAAATATAAAAGACTTCCGGGCGGGCGCGGTGGCTCAAGCCTGTAATCCCAGCACTTTGGGAGGCCGAGACGGGCGGATCACGAGGTCAGGAGATCGAGACCATCCTGGCTAACACGGTGAAACCCCGTCTCTACTAAAAAATACAAAAAAACTAGCCGGGCCAGGTGGCGGGCACCTGTAGTCCCAAGCTACTTGGGAGGCTGAGGCAGGAGAATGGCGTGAATCCGGGAGGCGGAGCTTGCAGTGAGCTGAGATCCGGCCACTGCACTCCAGCCTGGTCGACAGAGCAAGACTCTGTCTCAAAAAAAAAAAAAAAAGACTTCCTTGGCCGGGTGCGGTGGCTCACGTATGTAATCCCAGCACTTTGGAAGGCCGAGGCGGGTGGATCAGCTGAAGTCGGGAGTTCAAGACCAGTTTGACCAACATGGAAAAACCCCATCTCCACTAAAAATACAAAATTAGCCGGGTGTGGTGGCACATGCCTCTAATCCCAGCTACTCGGGAGGCTGAGGCAGGAGAATTGCTTAAACCCTGAAGGTGAAGGTTGTGGTGAGCTGAGATTGCACCATTGCATTCTAGCGTGGGCAACAAGAGCAAAACAGAGTCTCAAAAAAACAAAAAACAAACAAACAAAAAAAGACTTCCTTAAAGGATATATTGTTACTGGAGGTTAGAATTTAAACTAGATTTTCTGATTTCAGTTCATCTTAGTGTCCTTTCTATTACACTACACTGCATGTGTGTTGCATGTTATCTGGTTCAATATTGTATAAATAATCTGATTTAGAAAATACATCATGCAGTCCTCCAAATTATTGCTGCCTTAACATTTTTAGGATACAGACAATGGTAAGGTTTAGTATAATCTCTATTCTCAATTAATACCTAATGATTCCACTTTTATTCTCAGTAATTTCTGCCTTTAATGTTAAGACAATGCCTATGTACTTTGAGAGTGGTAAAATTTTTAAAGAATCTTAAAAATACAAAAAGTAATGTTAAGACAAGTCCTTCTACCAATATATTTTAACATGCTGTAATTGAAACAGAGCCTAATAATTTATGATTTTGATTATTTTTCAATTTCTGGTTTAAATATTTATTTTTGAAGAGAATAACCAACTTTGATTAGTCATTTGGAATTCTTATCAATTTTTTAATATCCTTAAGGCAAGTAAATAAATGCAAGTGAGCATAAACAGACTATTCAGAAAAAAGCTACAATTTTCCTCCTGTTGGGGAATTCAGTCCTCTGAACTCAGTGACTGCTACTGCTGTGTGTGTGTGTGTGTGTGTGTAACTTGGCTAATTTCCACTTTTGATTATGTGAATGACTGTTTTTCACTGTCAAATTAATTGAGACTTGTTCTATATCATCAATTAAGATAATTGGTATCATAAGCTCAATTTGTATATATAAACAAATTCTGTATTATAGACTAAAAATACATTGTATTTAGAAACAGATGCAATGTTTTGGGGAAAGAATTAAGTCAACTCTGTTTATTACACATGTAAAATGAATCATATTTTCACCAAATATTAAATAATGTATGGATTTATTTTCTCCAGATTCTTTTCACCATTTGCCTTAGTTCTCAGTTTTCTATATAAAACATAGTTTCAATTGGTTCTTTAGTGAAATCACATTTTCAACTGAACAAGTCAAACCTTTCTTGTTTTTTTTTTTTAAATCAACTCAAATTTGTTCAGGTGTCAACAGCACGAGGAACACAATTTCAAAAACAGCGAGGCAGCACATGCCTCACGGTGCCACGACGAATCCCTGCCTTCACTTATCTATGTACCAATCTAGTCCCGATTTAAACTCATAAACACAACAACATATTTATTCCAAGTCCCTGCTGAAAATCTGCTATTGTATTCCTGGTCAAGTGACCATTAAATTACAGAACTGTGGAATTACTGTTCAATGAAAATGTAGTACAACAAAATAATTGTTTTGGAGGTGGGGCAGTTGGTTTAAAAGGGGTCTTTCTTGCTTCAAAAAAACCAACAATCCAGAAATGTTTCTGACAGACAACCCCACACAAAGGTTGGGGAACTTACAATACTTCCTTGCTTTCCATCTTTAGGATTTGAAGGATCTCTTCTTTCTTCGCAGTCCTGAGGTGCTGAATGAAAGCCAGGAAGTTTCTGACAGCCTCGGCCTTGGAGAGGCTGTCAGGCTGCAGGTATTTCCTGATGGACTGCCAGTGCTCCAAGATCTGCAAAACATAGCTGCAGGCTCATACCCCACTCACAACTGTGAACATCCACATTTGCAAAGGGTGTTCTCCCAGGAATAAAATGTCCCTTGTGTCTGAAGCAAAAGCAGCTTTTTGTACCTTACCTCAATATACCTGATAGTTATCTGCCCATATCACACCCCTGGGACTTCCATTCATTCTGTGTACCATTCCTCTGTAGGAGGACTGTTTTTGTCTATTCCTATTTAGCTTGAAGAGCCTAGGACAATAATTAACTGGTTTCTGGGTATATAGGTCATTTCATGGCTACACCAAGGGAATTATATCTGAGACCAGGCTTTGACTACCATAGTGTAATTTAAATTGTGCAGAATTTTAATTAACAGCAAAATATTTCAGTGATAAAATAATAGAACTGCTGAAGAATTGTATCAGGTTTCTAATTTACCTGCACTTCACTGAAAATCAGTTTTTTGGTGAGCTCCCCATTCTATCTCTTTATTGTATTATTTATATGAAATTCAATGTTTTGCTATTGCTAAGGTCTGAATTATTCATTTCTTATATCTATGTTTTTTAGAGTAGCATTTAGACAAAGGTAATTCTCACACACACTAAGTTACTCTATTGCAGTTTTAAAACTAGTATTAGGTTGTTGCAAAAGTAAAGGCAAAAACCACAATTACTTTTGCAACAACCTAATAAATAGTTCTAATTAATGACATCTCTTGGCTTTGAAACTAACTAAATAACTTATTTTTCATACTTTACTACTTTCCCCCCAGTTTTATGAAATCCTATCAGTGACTTCTGACTCTCTAACTCTATAGTAATAACTTGCTGCCAGTTTTTAAATTATTCATTACTTCTAATAAACCATGGATCCTTTTTTTTTCTCTTTTTCAAGTCCCTTTTAGCTATCTAATCTTAAGAAGATATTCCAAGTGAAATTCCAGCTGCACTTAGCTAAAGATTTACTGGGTCATTTCTGAAGGCAGAGAACATATCAATATGAATTCAGGTGTTTTTGTTTTTCTTTAAAGAGCTGCAACAGAATTTACAAAAGCAAATTCCTCAATGACATAAATAAATCATTTTCTCTAATAATTAGGAAATAATTATCAAAAATCTTAGATGGCTCATAATGTTTAATATCTATGGGACAAAAATTAATAGTGCAGAGCATAAGAAAAGATTAATTTTATTAGCCACCTTCCTAATTTCCATCTCATACATTAGAAAATTACATTAGAACATTAAATGACATATGGAAAAAAAAAAACAAGTAAAAGAAGAAACAACGTTTGAAGATGATGATTTTGTGTTTTAAAATGTTTTGTTTTTCCTCTAACTCAATTTCAGAAACTAATAAGCAATTACTGTCTTGTACTTTAAGCAAATTATGGTATTACATCTTGATGATTTCACTTTTCTGAACAAACACCAGTAGTATTGAAGGAAAGAGCATCTCCCTGTAGTTACACACAGAGCATGAAGCCAATGGTTTGTTCTTCTGATAAAAGATTACAGATAAGGAAATGCTGGATGGTAAGTCATTTCTCTGACTGTATATCATAATTGATTCATGCAATAAAAAGAAAATTTTCTTTGTTGGATTAAAAATGTTACAAGATAATCTACACTTTGCTCTGGGGATGAGATATCGCATTTCTGAGAGTAATTTTAGGGGAAACTGGGGTAAATAAATGTTTCCTAATTTAGGCAAAGATCCTAGTATCCTTTTTCAGTCCTTGCAGCAATACTCAGAACACTGAGGCCAGTAAAGTATGTCACCTGTGGACAAATCACTATTATGTGACAGAAATTTCAGGGTTCAGTCTTTGTCCACATTCTTGATACCATATGCTTCCCCCTAACTTCATTAAGCCCTCTATCCTCCCTGAATTCTAGATGACTTATTAAAAGCTGCCCTTGAGTTATAACACTTTTTGAGAGGAATGAATGGTAACTAGTTGTTAATTATTGGTGTGTCATGCACCATGTCAGGTGCATATTGTGACTGCTGTCATCACAACGCTGTGGTAGCTGGTAGTTCTTCAGCAACTTTCTTCATTAAATGAGCTGATGTTTTCACTGGAGACAAAAGGAAAACAGAGTCTGATGTCATGATTATTCCCACATTTGTCTGCACTTACAGAAGGACATCCTTTACACTGGCTCTGGAAGACCTGCCCCACAATGGGAATGGCCGTGTACTTTGAATCAACTGCTTTGATTATGGTTGCAGCCTGCTTTCCAGACATCAGTCTTGGGCCTGCCTCGGTTGTCTTCAGCTCTAATTTCTGCCTGCATAATACCAAAGGGAAATGCTATATTATAATCATTCTTTTGAGTGAACAAGATATTAATTGCCACTCTTTTGGCAAACAAGATAGTAATTTATTCAAGTTGTATATAGCCATGTCTTTCAAACTGTGATATCTCCAGAGGTAACTGAAAGCTCATTATGAAGTCTTTCTGGAGCAACAATTGTATGAAAAGATTTGAAAATTTAAGTTTGGATTTTCAAAATATTATGTCAACAGTATACAGGGAAGAAAAATTGCCTGGATGATGTATAAGATATATGATGTCAGCTCTTTTGAATTTAGCCCAGCTTTCTGAAAATGATACTGTCAATAAAACCATGTGTTACTTATTAACCAAGACAGCTAGAAAAGCTTATTTTCCAAAAATAGTCTCAACTATATTTTTGTCTGACATGTTCTTCCAGAACCTGTCTGTCTCAAAAAGTAGGGTCTACATCCCTCTCCTTGAACCGGGGTAGGACTCTGCGACTGCCTCAACTAATAGAAAGGAGTGAAAGTAACGCTATGTGATCTCTACAGCTATGTCTTAAAAGAGGATTCAGCTTTTCTCTGGCACACTATCAGTACATGTGCTTCGGAGCCTCAAGCTACTACATAAGAAGTCTGACATGAAGCTGCCATGCTGAGAGGCCACAGGGAAATAAAAGATAGTTGCACGAGGAGCCTCAGTTGTTTGAGTCTTTCCAGCCCATGCACCAGATACATGGGGGAACAACCTTTAAGTAGTTTGACTGTCTGTAACTACATAGATGCCAACCAAGGCTAAGGCAAGCCTATAAATTATGACAGAGCACAGTGCAGTGATTGTTGCATTTTATACTATTAAACCTGAAGTTGTTTGTTACATAGCAATGGAAATCTCATAGGCCTGATAAGTATCTTAAAATAATGATTTTATATGAAAATATAATAAAACATTATAGATATACTAGTAGTATATGAAGTAGAAAGCAAAATTCTACTCCAGATGAGGCTTCCATAAAATTTCAAGCATTGTAATGAGGCATTTTTACTAATATTTTGTATCTATTTGGTACTAACATTAGAGCTACTCCAGAGAAATTTTTTGAGAAGCAATGGCATAAGGTACAATACATTCACTGCTAGAAAGCATTGTTTTCTGAATTAAAATCTGAAAATAACAGAAACTCTAAGATTTAAAATTCTAGTTCTTAATCCTGTTAGAACAATTCTGTCCAGAGAAATGGTCTTCAATTGAAAAACAGGCCTAAATATTTAAGTTGCATAAGTCATATCAAAAATTTTGTCACATCCCTTTACTATGGAACTTTTTATGATTTAACAACAATATTTATTTTAAAACTCTTAAAGAGAAAAATTACAAATGTTACCACTTTTTAACCTTAACATATAAAACATTTGACAGAGAAATTAGAAAATGAACTAGAATGAATCGAGTAGTTTGTCTTTTTAAAACTTAAAATCTGTTCAATAAATAATTGATTTTTAATACAATTTTATTTAAAACATAGTTATTTACCATGTACCATGAATTGTTGTAAACGATGTAAAAAATAAAGATGAACAAGATATAATTACTACTTTCAAGGAGCTCACAGTTGAAATGAGGAAGCACAATAAATACAGTCATGTGCTGTACAAGGACATTTTGGTCAATGATGGACCCATGTACGAAGGTGGTCCCACAAGATTATGAAGCTGAAACATTCCTCTTGCCTAGTGACATCATAGCTGTCCTATCATCATAGTGCAAAGCATTACTCATATATTTCTGCCAGTGCTGGTGGAAACACACTATTGTGCTACTGTTATATAAAAGTATAGCACATGCAGTTATGTATAATACATATTTGATAATGATGACAAATGACTATTAGTGATTTCTGTATTTATTATACCATACCTTTTATTATTATTTTAGAGTGTACTCATTCTACTTATTAAAAAAATTAACTATAAGACAGCCTCAGGCAAAATCTTCAGGAGGTATTCCAGAAGAAGGCATTGTTATCAGAAGAGGTGACAGTTCCACATATGTTATTGCACCTGAAGACCTTTCAGTGAGACAAGATTTGGAGGTTGTAGGTGACTTCCACTGGAGGAAGACAGTGATAGTGATGATCCTGACCTTGTGTAGACCTAGGCTAATATATATGTTTATGTCTTCAGTTTTTAACCAGAAATTTTTTAAAGTAAAAAATAAAAATAAAAAATTTAAAAATAGAAAAAAGCCTATAGAATAAAGATTTTAAAAAAATATTTTTGTACATCTGTACAAAGTGTTTTAAACTATGTTATTACAGAGCAGCTCAAAAGTTAACAAAAATTAAAAAGTTTTTAAAGTAAAAATGTTACAGTAAGCTAAGGTTAATTTATGATAGAGGGAAAAGTTTTTTAGAGATTCAGTGTAGCATAAGTGTACAGTGTTTATAAAGTCTACAGTAGTGTACAGTGATGTCCTAGTCTATGATATTCACTCAGTGCTCATTTGGTGATTCATCCAGAGCAACTTTCAGCCGTGCCAATTTCATTTATGTACCTTTTATGAATAAAGGTACACCTACATAGTATCTTTTATACTGCATTTTTTTTTTACTGACTTTTTCTATGTTTAGAAATGTAAAAACTTACCATTGTGTTTAATTGTCTACAGTATGCAGTACAGTAATATGCTATACAGGTTTCTAGCCAAGGAACAATAGGCTATACCATATAATGTGGTGTAGGCTATGCCATCTAGGTTTGTGTATGTATACTCTATGATGTTTGCACAATGATGAAATTGCCTAACAATGCATTTCTCAGAACTTATTCCCATTGTTAAGCAACGCATGACTACACACACACACACACACACACACACAGAGATCTATTTACAAATCAAGTATAATAATATAACAAAGAATAGCAAAGAAAATAAAAATTTTAGCGTTATCTTACTTTGATACTATTTTCCCTGTAATGGTTTGTAGGAAATTCAGTCCGAAAGCATGTGTTTCTTCAGCAAGCACAGCTATAACAAAGCTGTCTTCTATCTTATAGGTGGTGACAGATGTAGCTTTTGAACTGACACCCAAGACCTAAATAAATAAATAACCATCTTTATAACAAATAATCATCTTGTAAATTATCGAATCAAGTCAAATAGCAAAGTGTCTTTCGGTCTACAAAACAACTTCCTCATTACACCCATCCCTCATTATTAACACCTACAACTTATTGAAATGGGCCTATTCATTTCGTATATATGAATTTACAGCCTAAAGTAAAAATTATAAATGTTTCAAAATTCTATTTCTACTTTATTTTTCTATTACATTAAATTAATCTCTACAAAATGTAATTATTTGAATGCCTCAAATAAAGTGATATCTATCATACCTGATTTGGGGTCGTAAATCCAGACCTCGCTATTTTGCATGAATCCAAGGCCTTAATTTTGATCACTTTGCCTTGATGAGCCTGGTAGGTCACTTTACAATTTCCAGAGATATCTATCTAAAAAGAAAGGCAAGGGCATAATGTTTGAGATTCCTTGTGGGCCAATTGAGTTCTAATGAGAAGTGGCTTGAAAACTGAGGTCTCTAATATGCCACAGGGGACTTTTTTTTCTCCCCCAGGATGATAAGATACAAAGACAGGAACAAGGTTTCTGGTAGCTTGCTGATTCCTTCCCATTCTCTTTGGTTGAGTCTTACTAGCGCCTTCTCATTTTTTTCAGGAATAATGTAGGATTTCCTACTTCTCTCTAAATCCAATCAGAATTAGACAAATGGCCTGGTAACAACTGAAACTTCTGATAAATGGGTAATTCTGTGGCAAGGGAGTTGATTGTTAATGCTGTATCTAGATTCTCTGTGCATGTGTGTGGGGGTGTGTGTGTGTGGGGTGTGTGTGTGTGTGTGATGTGTGTGTGTGTAACTTCAACTAGCTGAATATGATTAGAAATTCTTAAAATCCTGTGGGACTAACTCAAATCATCATTAGTTACATATCATTAGTTTGAATTTAGGCAAATGTGTCCCAGTACAGATTCTGTCTAGCTTCTCTGAGCTTCCTCCTGGGGCCTCTGCCAGCATCACAGAAGCAGAGGTCTCTTTTCTAGCAAGCTAACCAACATTCTTTTGGTCCAATCCTACCATCAGATTTTTCACTCACTCATGGGCTGGTTGAATTTAGTCTAAGAAACTTGGACTCCAGTCTTGACTCCAGGTATGATACTGGAAGCTCCACCTAACTTCTCTAGTTTCTTCTTTTGCAAAATGAACAGTGTTGGTACAGATGAGTGGTTCCCCACCTTGACACTGCATCCAAATAATCCACAAAGACTGTTAAAATACAGATATTTGGCCAAGCGTGGTGGCTCATGCCTGTAATCCCAGCACTTTGGGAGGCCAAGGCGGGCAGATCATATGAGGTCAGGAGTTCAAGACCAGCCTGGCCAACATGGTGAAACCCCGTCTCTACTAAAAATACAAGCTGGGCATGGTGGTGCATGCCTGTAATCCCATCTGCTTGGGAAGTTGAGGCAGGAGAATCACTTGACCCTGGGAGGCAGAGGTTGCAGTGAGCTGAGATTGCGCCATTACACTCCAGCCTGGGCCACAGAGTGAGACTCCATCTCAAAAAACAAACAAACAAACAAAAAACAGATATTCAGGTCCTCCCTGATCTACTGAATCAGAATCTCTGGGATGAATATAGGGAATCTACATTTGTAACAAGCCCCTCCATGGTACAGTGGTGCACAGTGACGTCTGGGAACCACTGGAATGATCCCCACGACGTTCCTTTAGTATAAATAATTCTAATTCTCTAGGTAAACAAGACTTCACTACACAACTCACCTTTTCTGAGCATTACCTTAGTAGTAACTCTTCTACTGAAATTGTATAAGTAGAAATCCTTACAAACTTATTGAGATGCTGAATCCTTAATAATATTTGTAAGTACCTCATTGGTGGTTCCAGAGCTTAACTGTGTCTGAAATAGGCTAGCCAGGCCTCTTTTGATATTTTCGATGGCCACTGGCTCCTTTTGATATGAGTAGAACTCTTTGACCTGGTGGGGAGAGGGGAACAGAACACAAATGAAGCAAAAATGCATCATTTATCAGATTTAGTTAAATAAGTGTCAGGCAAGGTCAGACGCTTACCTGTATTAATCCTGGGAGAAAGAGATCTGACACTCCAAATCTGGAATTTCCTTTTTGTGAAAAGAAGCTATTTAAAATCTCTGAGACCATCAGAATATGAAGTTTAGGGAGAGATTGATAATGAAGGCTCTTGCATGATGGGCACAGCATTGGGCAAGAGCACTGATACAAGCTGGGAGCCTCATGAAAACAAGGGTGGCCCAAGGGAAGAGAAATGAACATTCTGTTTGAACATGTCAGCATGTTCTCTACCTGTAACGGTACTTGAAACAAAAAATAACTAAAGTTTAAATTAACAGCAAATAAAAAAGTTCTTGGCCGAAAATGGCAATCACTACCTTTGAGATTCCTGAGATGGCACAGCCTCTATGGGCTATCTCAAGGCCCCAGGCGTGGCCATAATACCCATGGTCAACATTTCACAGGGGCAATGTTCTTCACCCTCCAGAGCATTTACGTTGGTATTGGGTAAATGTACACACATATATATACACACATACAGAAGGCTGGGAAATTTAGGGTTGAGATTGCTACTGCTGCATAGGTTCCCATCAGAAGGGCACTGCTTTGAGGTTCCCATCAGAAGGCAGAGAAAGGAGGTTGAAATGAGGAGGGTGACTATGATTTGGCAGGAATAGTAAGCCACTTAGCTTTGTTTTATCATCTTTGATATCTATAGGCACAGAGATGATAACAGTGTCTTTTGCCATTTTGATAATTTAATGTTTAAGAAACAAGGATAAAAGTACAAAGTGAATTTAATGGAAAGCAGCTTGTTGGTTTTCATCCTGTAGACTTGATACACATCACACAATTTAGAAAAGGAGGATAGATATGTGTTCCCTGTAAAAATCCCCAAGGTCTATGATAATTACAGCTGAGTATTTCTACCAGAAATATCCTGAATGCCTTCCTAGTACTCTTTAAAACCAACCATAGCTTCTAAAGTAAAACATAAAGCTCAATAACTATGCAATAAATCCAAATAATACCAAGCTCAGTAATTTAGCCTACATAAAGACTCTCTTGTGCCTTAGAAGAAGAGACTATTTTTCCTGAATTATCCAAACAAGTGTCTCAAATCTCTATTTTTACTTCTTACATATACTCTGCCTAGTGATGGATTTACTAGGTACTTTATCTGGCAATCAGTTTTAGTCATTAGACTGGACTAACCTATAAGTGTTGGAATAGTGTTTGTCCAACTTAGAAAGAAACTGGAATAATGACCTCAGTGTCTGAAAATTCACAGTATCATATTCTCAAACAAATCACTGGCAATATCTCAGACCCAAGCCTGAGTTTCTGAAGTTCTATTTTGTAAACTGTATCTCCTTTTTTTAATAATCACAATGTAATTTCCTTTTCAAATATTTGGAAGTGTATCTCCAGATATCATGACTATTAGAAGTTCCTAACTAGATTACCCCAAAATAGTCAGAAAGTGTTCACTCAGTGGCAATACACACATGTCTATATGGCCCATGTCTTTTTGGTATGAACCATAAATACTTTAGAAAGCAAGATCTCCTAAGTGGAAAAATACCAGCATTGTCACCACTGTGTCACTTTCCTTCCAGGCTACAAAATGTACCTGAACTATTTTTAAAGTTTTACCTAGAAGGTAAAGAAACCAAGTTCTTGGATTTAATCTTTGGACTATGCATAAGATTAAGTGCTTATCTGTTACTGACCCACTGCTATGGACCAAGTTTTGATCTTGACCTCTGGATCCCTTAGAAAATGGTGTTAGAGCCTTTTTTTCCCTCATGGCAGGCTGAATGATAGATATAAACCGTGAGACACAAAGAAAAAAGTCTTTTTCATCCTTTCTATTAGTTTTTATTGCTTCCCCAGAACTAGAAAAATGAACATATCTCTTTTTCTTTTATATGACTGCTACTTCTAGGGCCTAAATTATTTTTCTTTAGTGCAGACTGATGAGATCCAAAGTGAAGATAGTACTGATATCCATACCAGCTAAATGTCAAAACTGTTAGAATTGAGCTGCCTTGTAATCATTTAAAAAATAATAGTATGAAGTCAGAATTTTGCAGTTCAAGCCACATGGCCGTCACAGCAATAATCGTAAATTTATTATTTCACAACAGGAACTGAGTAAGTTTTATTATACTCAGGCCATAAAGTTGATGACTTCATTCAGCATTGAAATTAGTTCTGAACATCCAACAGCACAGGGCTCTTATCTAAATTCACAGTACTCAGAGCTTCCAAAGAGCAGCAGCAGGTACGACCTGGTTACAAACGAAGTCTTTAATCCAAGGAAACCACACCTAGAGGGAGACTGGGTAAAATGGCTGGGAAGGCGGTGCAGTGCCTTTTCCAGCCAAATATGAGGGGCCAATTTCCTCTTGAAATAGGTAGTCATCATTCATATTGTTTTTTTCTTAGGAAGACGATGCCTTTCTCCACACCTTCCTTTATATATCTTTTAAAAATAAGAGGAGACTAAATTCCATTAAGTGGCCAAACAATCAAAATAATAAAAAGAATCCCAGCAAACAAAGATTAGTAATTTTATATTTGATATCTATCTAAGACAGAGCACAACTAGGAAATGACACATTGGAGAACAAACAAGTAAAGGAATATATAACAAATTTCAGAAGGACTTTCAAGGTGTCACATTTCTTGTGGCAGTTCAGTGTGTGTACAAGAGCCATGCTGATTTAGAGAGCAAATCAATGCCTGGAAACAATACAAAATAAAGGTCCAACTCAGCAGCCACGTGGTTAATTTAATCAACACAAAGCCAAAACCAGAAATGGAAATCTGGTAATTATCCAGTTAATTGGATTAGCCTTTCAGGCCAAAAAAAGAATCCATAGTATAACTCGAGGCATCTTTCACTCATCAGTGTTAATCAACTTAATCAGATTACTGTCACGTTTCCAACTTGATGATTTGTAGACAAAACTAGAGTCATGCCCACTTATGTAGGGAAGATGAGTGGGCATAGAAAAAAGATGTGCAATGAATATGTATCTAAGTATTTTAATGGACTCTCTTTTAAAATGTAAACATGAGACCCTCATATGGGAAAGGGAGAGAGGCGGAGGTCTGGAAGGACAAAAGTTACATGCTGATAAGCATCCTTGAAACCACAGAAACTTCAGGGAGCACAACTTAATTTGAGCCTATGGTAGAAAATGCTCTCTAAGAAAGTAGCCCATCTGCAGTTTACTCTGCCTGTCCATAATTTCTCTCATAGTACACTGAAATGATAATTTAAGTAATGATCTTTCTGATAGTGATATGGCTAAAACTTCCTGCTGGCTTCTTAGTCTTCATTATTAAGTTTTTTCCAATACTTTATTATATATTTGAAAGATACGATGATGTACTTTAACCTGTGGTTACAGCAAATCATCGCAAATCATAGCTCCTCTAGAATTGGCCCATTGCGTTACTAAAATAATGATGTGGCAGTTCCATCCTAGCCTTTGAACGGTGAGGGTACTGAGTCCTTTCATGTGTGTAGCAGAAGACTTTGTACTCAGCTGCTACCAAAGGAGCTATAAAGTGATTGGTTGTCATTAAGATTATAAATGCAAATAATATCTATGAACTCAAGTGTCTTGCCACACTGGAAGCTCAGAAAAGAAAATAACAATATTTCATGTTGTTAACAAAGTTGAGCCATAAGAAAATCAAATAAGTCAACTGATCTCATGATGTAAATAAGAAATACTACAAGTCAACCAAAGAAGCAGGCATTTCTCCAAATACTTTCCAGCTGGAAGACAGTAGACATAGAAGTTTGAGCATAGACCCTATTTCAAATCTCAACTCCACCGCCTGCCAGTTGTATGACCATAGGCAAATTTCTTAACTTTTCTTAACTTTGGTTCCTCAACTATCACAAGAGGTTGATAAGGCAGCCCTTACTGCTCAGGGCCGTTACAAGAATAAAAGAGACAATTCGTGTAATGCCTTTAGTCAGCACCTAGCACACAGTAAGTGCTTAGTTCGTCTTAGCTATTATTAAGTAAACAATAAGTAAAACGTTTATCAAAGTTCAATTCAGTTGAGCCCCATATAAGCTTATTTGTTTATCCTTTATTTTAGAAGCATCTATATTTAGTCCCCACTATGAGCAAGGTGCTGAATAGACAAAGATACAACTCTGCCCATGAGAAACTTACTCTGAATGTGAAGAGCCAAGACATAAAAAGAGAATGACAATACACTGTGATAAATGCTTTGATAGAAATAGGCCCAGGGGTTTGGAAAGATGTTGGAGAAAGCTTCATAAAAATATGCAGTGCAAGGCATGATTCTGGGTGCTTTGGGGAAGGAGGGAGTGGAAGGGCATGGATGTGAGGGGAGAGGCTGAAATACAAAGAGGAATTGGATTTTTTTCTATCCAAGATCCATAATCTAGCAATGAACACGAATGACCAAAAGAAAGTGATAAGGGTCATGAGTGAGCTGCAAAGTGCTAAGAGTATTCTAAAGAGTGATGGTTATTTCCAGCTGACTGGAAGGGTGTGAACTTTATGACAGAAATGGCATGTGAGCAGTCACAAACATGGGAAGTATTTTGACAAGTGGAGAAGGAAGAGAAAGCATTCTTAAAGATAGTGATTCATATTTGGTTGTAGGAGAGGTGAAAATATAAGATTTCTTCTTGTGAGCTCCTTTTTAGAACTTCATACAAAAATGTGCATCATGATTAGCCATATACATATACATATATGAAATGTCCAAAGTATTTGTTTTCAAATACTTTAGTTGAAAATAAATAAAGTATTACTTTATCAGTATATAAAGATCAGTTTATCTTTATTTTGAATTTAGAAAGTGAAATTTTAGAGATGTATGGAGTTATAACTCTAATGTTCCATTTCTGTTTTCCTGCTTTTGTTCCTAAAACTGAGCTCTCATCTTTAGACACATTTTTATGTATGTCAGCACACTATCTGTAATTTTCATAAACACACATATGTAATGCCTAATAATTAACTGATCACAATTGTTTCTCAATTCCAAATTTATTAAGACCATTTTAAGTGACTAGACTCAAGCCATAAGTAATGCACACTTACAGAATTTTTAAAATAGAATTTCAAATAGATATTATAAAGTGTTCAATCATTATTTTAATATACAAAATGCTTTTCCAAGTCATAGTTTTAAAATAATTTCTAAAGGCTTTAAAAAACTCTACTTTATACTTCTCATACCCTTTTAAAAGCTTTAACCTTGTACTTTAGCCAAATATTGACAATCTCATAACAAATCAATATTACTAATCTAAGTTGGATCATTTCAGTCTCATAATTTGTCTCCTTTCCTGAATTTATCCAATCATGCTTTGATGACTTCCTTTGTTACATTATGTTTGTAATCCCTTATAATTTGATAAGAAAATTACCTTTTAATAATGCCTTTCGTCAATAAATAAATACTTGATTCTACTATAAAGATTTTCAGAAAAATAGGAAACAAACTGGCTAGTAAATGTAAGGGAACTCGGGGCATTGATTTAGTTTGGAAACATTTAATTTACAACCTCTGTTCTTTAGTTCTTGAAGAAATTCCATTTACCATAAAAGTAGTTATAATGTGATTACCTCAAAATAATATCTGCTGAAGGGAAGAAAAATATGAAGTTGGAGAAGATGTGGAACCTAAATGCCCCTTTACCTTTCCATGGATTAGATGAAGGAGCATAGGTCTTTGCAGAGCTTCCAAGTTTTCCTTTCCCATGATTTTAGGTGGACTTTTTCCTTTGAAGATGCTCTTCTCTCCTCTCTGCTGATTCACATTTTCAACATTTACATCCTTCATCTGGAGTAACAGAAAGAAACCTGTTTAAAAAAAACTTCCTATGTCTGTCTTCATCAGAGACTCTCTGCAAATAAAATAGTAAAGAAACAGACAGAGTTGACCACAATTTCTTCTGTCATTTTTCAGTTCATGATTTACAGGACCTTGCCACTCACTTTAAAAGAATGGAGAAGGTATTTAAAAACTAGGTTTTTTAATAAGGCAAAAATAGCAATACTTAAAGAACTCTGTGACTTTAGGCTTAAAATAACTGTGACTTGAATGTGATTCTTTCCTATCATTGCCACTCTTCATTTGTTTTGTGTGGTTTCTGTCTGCCTGATCACTTCACTTTCTTTACCACTTGTTGAAAAGGACCCCCGCCCCCTTCTACCTCATCTGTATAAATAAAAATAAAGCCGAATTACGGAATAAGGAGGAATATAATATTTTCTGGAGAACAGTTTACTGTTATATTGAGAAATGGCTCAGAGAGATGGATGATGATGCTTTGATCCAACTTGGAAAACACAACAGCAATTAGAGACATCCAAAGAAGCAAATATCACTTGTAAATGTATTGCTATGACACCTCATTATAAAGGACACCAGCAACTACTTGTTCCAAATACTTTGTTCCAAATACTACTTGTTCCAAATACTTTGTCCTGTGTGCCTGTTTCACACCAGATGCAGAATAATAACTGACTTTACTCAAGGAATGTATTATCTTTAGGTTCTTAAGAAGCAAATAAGGGAATCACAACATATTACCATTGGAAAAGTCCCCAGAGACCATTTAATTTGGCCTCCCTCTTCAACACATACATCTAAACCATTTTAACTGACCAAACACTGTTATTCGGGGGAGTACTTGGTTCCTTCCTCAGGAAGAACACAGACTAGGTTTACTCTTCCTTCAGTAATTCTACCTGTTGTATCAAGGAATGCAGGAACCTCCTAACTGATCTCCTCTTGAGTTAGAGTGGTCTAAATCGTTTTCCATACAAAATGGATTATTGACCCTTCTCTCTGAGAACTTTTTGAAAAGACTCTAGTATAATGTCCCTATTAATGTGATCTATAGAATTGAACACCATACTCTGGTTGTTTACCAGTATATACCTTCTGTTGTCTGTTTCAACAATTTGGAAAGATCAGTTCACTTTTCATCAGCAAAACCTTTAAATACGTAGAATTGCTTATTTTAGAGATAGATAACAAACTAAATGGATGTATAACCAAGAACCCAAAACAAGTGCTGTCAAATGGTAGACTTCTCAAAAACTTCTGACATCTAATCTTTGCATTTATCTGGTAGAAAATGCCCACCGTGATTTGGATCAGTTGGTCATCATCACCATCAGGATTCCTCCACAATAAGGCCACATCCACGTTGGAGGAAATGCGGTAGCCCACGCTGTCTTGCAGTTTTCCTTTGCCCCGATCAAGAAGAACTTCAGTGGAGTACGTGAGCTTGTACAGCCGGTCATTATTTAATGAGAGACCAGTTGTGTGACCTGCATAAAGATAATGACACAAATCAAGTTTTCATTGTAAGGGAACATGCTGTCTCACCATCAGTGCATCTCTCTACCACAGTGGGGCTCAGGAAGCTTGGTAAATATTCACTGATTGAAACATGGTTCTACTTCGTCTGCTGAAATCTTTGACTTGTAAAATATAGATAAACAAACAAAAAACAAACAAAGAAGCTCCCATTTCAGAGAACTTTAGTTTGTATTCCTAATCAATTATCAGATAGTGCCATGGTTGAACTATAGATATTTTGTTTTTTTGTTTAAATGCCATTGTATTTCTCTTAATTATATGAATATGATTTCAAGTAGATGACCCACCAAGAATTGGTTTATAAATGTAATATGAGCCATTTGTAATTAACATATTATTTAAATGCAAGCAGATCAATTCCAAAGTAATTTTAGCAGTTAGAAGGAAGTTCTTTAATTTGGATATTTTTGATATTTAAGAAACATCTCTTCAGTGCAATTTACTCTATTAATGTAATTAGCAAACTTTTAGTACAAAGGTACATTTCAGGGTTGCACATGTGTAACTTTAAATTAGCTGTGCCCAAATAAAATAATGTCTTACTATATGAAATCTTAGTACAGGCTTAAATTTGGCATGGCTTAATTTAAAAAGATCAAATAGTATACAAATCTGTACTGTAATCCAAGAAAACTGATATATCAATGAGTTCACACAGTATCCAATTCAGTTTATCTAGCCAAAAGAAATGTCAAGGAGCAAGTCTTTTCCCAGAGATGACTTAAAATGTATGGTCACATAAAGTTTTTTTCTTTTGTATATTTTCTATCTATGGCTCTCAGGAGATAGTTAAAAAAGACTTCAGTTTACCTTATTCCTCAATGCTAATGGGGTTTCATTGCCCAGTTTACTATAATAGGCAACCATAATCTTTTTTTCTCTCAGGAAATATACATATGGAGAGAGGTACAGGAAAGGGGTTTGGGGTGACTAGACCAAAGCAAAGCAGTCGAGAAAGGTGATAGCAAAAACTACTTTGCAATGCCAAAAAATTAAGAAAATTTCTGAAAAGGCCTTACCCGTGTACACAGTAACAATCTGTTCATTGTCTCCTCTATCTATTACAGCACATACTTGCCCAGAGGAAATAGTGGTCAAAAATCCATCATCTGCATGTTATGTGTATTAACTTATTTAATCCTCACAAAAATCTAATGAGGTAGGCACTATTATTAGTCTCATTTTATAGATGAAGAGACTGAGGGGACACAGAAACAATATAATTTACCTAAGGTCATTCATCATAGAGATATGATTTCTTTTTCTTTTTTCTTTTTTTTTTTTGAGACAGAGTCTTGCTCTGTCAGTCAGACTAGAGCGCAGTGGCACGATTTTGGTTCACTGCAACCTCCACCTACTGGGCTCAAGCAATTCTCCTGCCTCAGCCTAGCCTCCGGGGTAGCTGGGATTACAAGTTACAAGGCATGTGCCACCACACCCAGCTAATTTTTGTATATTTAGTAGAGACAGGGTTTCACAATGTTAGCCAGGCTGGTCTCAAACTCCTGACCTCAGGTATTCCACCCATCTGGGCCTCCCAAAGTGTTGGGATTATAGATGCACGTCTGGCTGGAGACATGATTTTAATCCAGGCTGTCTGTCTGTAAAGATTATGCTCTTACCTATACTATATATCTCTAAAACTTTAGGTTGCATTCTTTTCCATTCCTAGGTAGTGAGCTAGAAATTTATTCATTCATTCAACTAGAATATAGTGAGTACCTGTTGAACAGTAAGTACTTTTTAAGGCTCTGGAACTACACCAGTTAACAAGCAGAGAAACGCAGAGAAAGTTTCTTCTTGTTTTCTTTACTTTTTTTTTTTTTTTTCTTTCGAGACAGGGTCTCACTCTGTCACCCAGGCTGGAGTGCAGTTGTGTGATCTCGGCTCACTGCAACCTTCATCTCCAGGCTCAAGTGATCCTCCCATCTCAGTCTTCTGAGTAGTTGGGACCACAGACTCATGCCACTAAGTCCAGTTAATTTTTATATTTTGTAGAGATAGGGTTTTGCCTTGTTGACCAGGCTGGTCTTGAACTCCTGAGCTCAAGGAATCTGCCCACTTCACCCTCCCAAAGTGCTGGGATTACAGGTGTGAGCCACTGCACCCAGTCAGGAGACAAAGTTTCTACCTCTCGTGGAGTTTACACTTAAATGCGACGGAGAAGGGCAATTAAAAAGAATGAGTACATAAGCAAGTTATATAGTATGTTAGAAGTGCTCATGAAGAAAACTGAAGCAGGAAAGGGAATGGAGGTGCTGAGAGAAAAACGTCTGTGGAAAGGTGACATTTTGGACAAAGGTTTTCGGTGAGCCACATGGATATCTGTGGGAAGGGCACCCCCCTCCCCCAACTCCTATCCTTTCTACTCCTTCCCCTCACAGAGGAAACAGCAAGTGCAAAGGCCCCGAGGAGGGCTCCTGCAGGTGTAATGAAGGAAGAGCAAACAGCAGGGAGACCAAAGAGCTGGAAAATCAGTAAGTAAAAGACACAGTGAAGGAGATGAGGTCAAGGAGGTACCTATGGTTGGCAGGAAGATTTGGGGAGTTTGAGTGAGGTGGGACGCTGTCATAGAGTTTTGGGTAGTGAAGTCACATAATCTGTCAAACCTTCAAAGAAAAGGGGACAAGGATTTTCATAGGAATCAAGAAGAGCCAGGAGAAGGAAATATGAAAGGATCTAAATGTGTATACACAAAACCAAGCTGTGTCCAAGCACCAAGTCAGGCAGAAACTGAGGTGTGAGATACAGAAGGCAAAGAGAGTCAGGAAACCTTGAAGGGGATGAAGGCTGGGATTTCCTCTTATCTCTATCTCTTCTGCATTTTAATTGGGGACTCTATAGCAGGTTCAAATACTGGCTTTCTGGTTAGGAAAAATATTTTAGTCAGGAGGCCTTCTTTTTATGACACCTATCAAATTCCACATACGGCATAAAGGAAATACATGTTGTCTTATCTAATCCTCAGAGCAATTCTTAAAAGTAAGCATTGTGTGACAGCAGATAGAGCTGACTGCAAGTTCAACCCAACATAGCAAATATAATGCAGATTTGAAGTCTAAATTTACCAAAATCCAAGTTTTGTGGACTTTATTAAGATGTCTTCTGGTTGAAATAACTATGAAATATTTGGAGGATGATAACCTTTCTTAAATTCCAAAGTTTTCCAAACTATTATGTTATTCACCTTTTTTCTTACCTCACTTTACCGGCCATATAATAAATCAATATTTGACTATGACTTGGAAATGATAAAGCACAGGAAAGAATGGGCCTTTTATTCCTCCAAACTGTTTCTTACCTCTTTCAACAGGAGAAAAAGCCTAAAATGGTTCAACTCCCCTAAAATGGAGAGTGTTATCCCTCTTATACTTTCCTTTTTGATAAGTATTTCTCTGTTTATGTTTTGCAGAGTTCTGGCAACACTGGGCATTGGGGCATGTCCAATTTATATTGTTGACTTAATTCCTTTTGTAGGATATTGCTCTTCAGAGTATGTATAATAATATTTTTTGATAACTGTTGTTGGATAAAACCAAAACAGAAATTAGTATTAGCCAAAAAAAGTCAGAACCTCTTTAATTTGCCCTTCAAGTGCATTTAGAATTTTTAAGTGACTTAAAAGCAACAAAACTGTTTTGAATCTTCAAGAAATATTTTTTATATACTCCTCTGTCAGATTTATATGAGTACAATAACTGAAAATTGGCTTAGTCAAGAAGATAAAGCAAACATAAGTTAATGGTGAGGTTTGAAGAGATGTACAATGATGATAAGGGTGACAGGTAATGGCATTTATGAACCCAACAGAAAACTAAAGGGTCAGAAGTTAAAAAGAAGGATGAAGGGTAAGAACAAAAAAGAACTGGAAGATGATTAATAAAATTGATTAAAAAGTAAGGGTGGGGTGAGGGATTGAGAGAAAGACTGGAAATGAAGGAAGTGTACAGGTTTAAAGGTGATGAAATTAAATAGGTAAAAATACTTTATAAGGAAAACCCAGAGAATGCACTGAAAATAGTCCAATCATTACAAAGTATAACTAAGAAAAAGTAGGGAAAACGTAAGTCTTTAGAAAGTTCACACAGCAAATCATATAGATGTGCTCTTTTATCCTAATCCTAACAGCCTCTTCAGATTCCAATCTGCCATTCAATTTTTTTTCTTTCTTCCTTCCTTCCTTCCTTCCTTTCTTTCTCTTTCTTTTTCCTTCCTGCATTCCTGCCTCCTTCCTTCCTTCCTTTCCTTCCTTCCTTCCCTCCCTCCCTCCTTTCTTTCTTTCTCTCCCTCCCTCTTTCTTTCTTTCTTTCTTTCTTTCTTTCTTTCTTTCTTTCTTTCTCTTTCTCTTTCTTTTTCTTTCTTTCTCCTTCCTGCCTGCCTTCCTTCCTTCCTTCCTTTCTTTTTGTTGAAACAGAGTTTTGCTCTTATTGCCCAGGCTGGAGTGCAATGGCGTGATCTCGACTCACTGCAACCTCCACCTCCCAGGTTCAAGTGATCCTCCTGCCTCAGCCTCCTGAGTAGTTGGGATTACAGGCATGCACTACTATGCCTGGCTAATTTTGTATGTTTAGTAGAGACGGGGTTTCTCCATGTTGGTCAGGCTGGTCTCAAACTCCCAACCTCAGGTGATCCACCCACCTTGGCCTCCCAAAGTGCTGGGATTACAGGCATGAGCCACCACACCCAGCCTCAATTTTCTTTAGATTCTAATCTTCCCTCAACATCCGCCCAGATCTGAGGATTTACCAAAGTTGCATTGGTAATTTAGAGATGAGTTTTGAGGCAATGAGGCATGGGATCCCCAAATTTTGAATGGACTGATTTTAAGGTAAACTCTTCATGAGTTGTTTGCTAACTAATGTCAGTTGTTAAAAGGGAAAGAATCTATAATTAAATCATGGTACCATAATGCAAAAAGTTATTCCATCTAGGTAAAGAAGCTCTCAAGCCATGCACTTTAAATTTATGAAATCAGCATAAGCAACGTACCATGATGCTAATGAAGCTTACGCTTTCTTGCCCAGGATCCTTCCAAAGACTGCAGAAGAGGACCCTAGCAATGTATCCACATGCCATTTCTTTTTGAGCAACCTTTGCAATAGTAAGATATTTTTGTAATCTTTTCTCAGAAGTGGCCCCTAAATTATATGTGTCAAGCTTTAAAAATCTAGATTTACTACTAAGCTTGTACACAATAAACTGTAGCTACAGCTACCTATAATATTCTAAACCACATTTTCTCATTTATGCTGTTTCCCAATAGTCATTGTCTAGTGTATGTGTATATTTAAATCTTTTATAAGTACATTTGAAAACATGAGGTCACCCAATTTCCTAGTTTATAAAATGGGAAAAGAGGAGAAGCTCATAATAAGTACCACGTCTCAATTATTTTTCTCAAAATACTTATGGTATTAGGTTTGATACTATGGTATTTAAATCACACATATTTTGACTACTCAACAGTTTATTTGGCAGACGAAATAGTAAGTTCTCTATATAACAACTCTCAGTCAGATATAATTTATAAATCTTTTTCTCATTAAAAAATTTCTTTTGTCCAAGTAAGAACTGTATGTTTAAATAGTAAACATTTAGAAACTGGTGAAAATATTTTCTTTAGTTCAAGAACTTACAGTGTGATTTGCTTAGGTGAATTGGTTGAAATTTAGCCCTCTATTGCTCCAATAATGAAGATTAGGTTTTTTTCCTCATGTAGAAATTTTCTAAACAAAAGTCCTGAGGCAAACTTTACTTTAATATCAAAAGCTACATTTATCCCTAACAGGTTTTAGAAGTTTATAAGTGAATTGTTTTCTATCAATTACTTAGAGTACATGGTTTTAAAATTGGTCCCTATAATGCTAAGCTGTTTGATCAATTGGTTTTAACAATGTGTCTTCTTAAGAAACGAAAAAGTATTCATTGTATATAATGCAGCATTTGGAAATCTGATATTTATAATCTAGCTGATTTGAAACAAGATTCTATATTAATACATTTCACAACAGTTTTATGAAACCATTGCTCATAAAATGTTTGTTTTATCTCTTACCTTTTCAATGGCATTAATGCATATGTATTTTTAAAATTAATTTCATCTTAAAATAGAAACTGTAAGCAGCAATATTATTTTTCCAAAGATAATGTTTTATTTCTTAAATCTGTATCAGGAAATTTAATTTTCTTTAATTCACTATGAATTCTATCATTTTTGAATTGTAACAAAATTAAATACATGTTGTGCCATTTCATTCATAATTCTTTGGCAAATTAAATGCCTTTTTCATTGGGTCTAATTCTTCTTGAGGTCACATTGCTAAGCAACTAGAAGAAAATTTAAGAACTGGGTTTAAAAAAAAAATCCTCATTTACAATTCAAATGAAGGAGCTGCATTCAGTGTGAAAAACAGCAGCAGATAACAATAGCGGGTATCTTTTTTCCTTCTTTTAAAAACAGACCATGAATGAGAAATTAAAGCAAGAACACACTGGTCTGAGGAACTGAACCTAAAATAAATCTCTGTTTTCTTAATGTTTGTAGGGATTTGAATTTGGTTTTCATTTCAATTCAACCATGCTTTCACAAACATTCCAAAGTTACATGGTTTTGAAGATACTTTAGTTAGAAACTCACTATTCACTCATACAAACACACACACGCACGTATCCGCCTCCCACCCCAAAGATTGAAATTAAAGTTTAGCAAAAGGCAACACAAACTTACCTTTAACAGAAGCTGAATATGATGAAATGAAGCAGAGAAAAAGCACAGCAAGGAGAATCATATTGACCAGCGACCCTCAACTGCATCCAGTGCCCAGCTAGGAGTCACTGAGAAGTGGACTTTTTCAATGGCAGCCAGTGAGGGAGTGACCCTCTTCAGAACCTGCAACAATCATGTTTATCTTTGGGAAAAGGTCAGACTCCAAACTCCAAAACCAGGACCTAAGTTCACTGAAAGGCTCACTATTAATGATTAAACGTAGGTGGGCTGCAGTTTTCAGTCTCTCACTCTTTTTAATTTTTTTTACCCAATGAGGAAAGTTTAAATGTTTTCACTTTTGAGAGCTAAACCAAACCAGTATACCATCCTATAAATGCAGAGACACTGAGGGACATTCCAAGAAAAAAACTGGTGGTGATACTTTCTGCTTAATATATAACCATCACTATGCCTGTTACAGTAACTGCCTATATTCACATTACAATACTATGTGGGAGGGTAGTAAGGATTCTCAAACTCAGCTAAACCTAACCAAATTTTAATATTTCTTGTATGGATATCTTTGAATTTTTATACTATTTGTATGCTATTATAAAAAATTCACACTGAATTTTAGGATTTATATTTAAACTGTTAAGTCGTACCACCACCAATCACTTCAAAATAATGTTAAAGTAGATAGAACTTTCATGAAACACAGATGATCATCCTTATGTGTGAAACTGTATGAGGTTTGAGCAAATCAGCATTGTTTGTCGTTAGCACGCTAGCAAGCCGATTGAATATTTCATAGTAGACCTCTATTTGTGTCTGTGACAAGACACATTTGTCTGAGTCCCCAGACTGGTTGGATGCAGTCCTATCCTTTCTGAATCCCATTTCTAGGAAGAGATTAAGAGGGGGAATTCTAGCTCTTAGTTCTTTTGCTACAGAATATTAATTAGAAAACTTCTGTAGAATTAAAGTAAATACCCTAGTATGGCTGAGGCCATACTAACTGAACCAATCCTTGTCCCTGGAAACTCCCATGAGAGAGACCTGCTATGAACAAAACCTACTAAAATGAGGTGGCTTAGGCAGTATGTGGGAATGTTTTGGCAAAGTAGGGAAAAATGTGCTAGTGAAGGGCTATCTGAATGTATTTTAAAATATTTATGGCCATATTTTCATATAAAATGAATTACTAAGTCTACCCTGGTCACTCTCAAAACCCTTTTCTCAAACCCTAACCTTGAGATTAAATCTTCCAGACAATCTAGGTAAAAGATAGTAGACTTGATAGGGACACAATTAAATTTAAAATTTTAAAATCTACGAAGTTAAGCATATTTCCTCTTGAATAATATCTTTATATAAAGATCAAAAGATGAAAACTGTTCTATTGATAATAGAATTTCACCTGCTATCACAATTTTGTATAAAAAATATAGCTATAGTAGCAAGCAAAAATAAATTGGTTGGTTGGAAATATCACCTTCAAGTTATAAATACGACGTTTTCCTGGAGTTAAACAGAAAAGTAGCTTTGTGAAAGAAATGTAAGTTTTTATGAATAATAGGGATTATGAATATATGGCAATGTGAAAGTGCTTTACTTTCTATTTGAATAGATTTCTACAGTTTGCCAAAATTTCTGTAATACATACATAGGGATATAAAGCCATTATAATCACTTGAACTTTATTTACATATTTATTTAAATTAAAAGCTAGTTTGTATCATATTTGATTGTATGAGAACTGTCCTTACGTATTTTCATTTGAGGCTCACAGTTGCAAGACCTTTAATGTTTGTGGTTAGACTATGTGGTGCATGATACTTGTCCTTTGGGTAAAGTACTATTCGTTGTCAAGTGTTTTCCAGAGTCCAACCAATAAAAGATATATCACTATTGCCTAACAAACTAAATTCTGTTTCATTTGAGCATTTGATTTCCACTAGAAAGCTCCTATGAGTCACTGTTTTAAGTAGTCGTTTCAACATAAGATGCTCAAATAAGGCTGCTTCTGCTGGTTATAAATAACATCATCCTTTTATAAAATATAAACTTACAACATTTTCTTTTTATAAGGACAATTTAGAAAAGACTTCTTGAGATCGTTTCATTACAGACGAAATAAGAATGCCAAAGCCTTTCCAAATTCAGTGAACTCTGTGTATCGAGGAAGTATTCTCTTCTGTTACTCTGTTGATTAAGCACAGCAAACACTGTGCAAGTATGTGAGCACTACCTCCTAAAACTCACCAGCTATTTTACATAACATGTGAAGCAAAGCACAGTAAAAAAAACAAGAGCTGCCATCTATGGAACAATTACATACTTTGTTAATCACCTTACATTTTTATAGTAATCCTTACAATAGTCATTTGACATATTAGATAAATGAATCTCAGATTAATTTCCTGAAGTGATTTTAGGACTATAGAAAAATAAACCTTGAAACCTAGACCCAAGTATTCCTGTTTGCTTGGAAAACATTACAGGTGGGAAGTGAGAAAAAAATTGATTTCTTACAGATGACATGCAATTATTAATTGGGACTGTTTTTATAATAAGTCATCACAATTTTGTGTGAAAACTAACAGAGCCCTTGATTTTTGTGAATTTGTGATTAGACATTCAGGCTGAACATACAGGGGTAAAAGTTGATCTATGATAGTTAAATTAAAATCAAATGATACATTTTAAAACAATGCTATTGCAATGAAATTCCTTTGGTAGTACATGACACTGTGAAATATTTGCTATACTTCCATTTACATTGATAAATAAGGAGACTATGAAATAAAGATGGATGATTAATTCCAAAGTACAGTTGTGTTTCTGTTGAGTGTCAGAGGTTGTTAGGAGTTAACGTATTTTCTTAGATTAGAAGACAAATGAACTTCACCCCACTAAAGGTTGGAAGGAAATGTATTACCCTACTGGATATAGAAAGTCAGGATGTATGAAAGGTATGTGAAAAAAAAAAAATCTGTTTACAACATTGAAACACTTTGTTCTTAGAAAGAAGCATGACATTAATGAAAAAAAAATTTAGAAGGACACTTTAAGTTATCCCTACATGGTCATAACAGTTTAAATCTAAAAGTATTTTCAAATCAATGAGAGAGTTAGCATTTTGAAAGAATCTTGAAAAAATTTCTTAAGTTAAAAATATTCTTAATGTGATGACTTTTTTTTTATTCCAAGGCAAAATTATATAGGAATACATACATTATTTTAAAAGGTATTGTTTAAAGAATTCTCTATAAGAAAATAAAGATTCATTGAATTCCTTATCAAAAGCAAAGCTGGTTTGAAACACTGGGAATCTAAGAATCTAAAAAGAACATTCATTTTTCCAAAATAGAGTCATTAACCAAATTTTATGCCCCCCATACATATATACACGCATATAAATTTGACAACAACCAAAAAAAGGCTTTGTATCATATCAGTTAGCATAAAAGGATTCTAAATTATCTTTGACCACACAAAACTGAATTGCTAGCATTTAAAGGAGAGAATTGATGGAAACTCTTTTAGTAGACTACTGTAAATACAATAAGATTTTAATTTTGATCAGAATAAATGTATTGGACATTCAAAAAAAAAAGAAATTTCAAAACCTAAATTAAATTATATCCTAGCATAAATGCAATTTTCCTTTTAAAGTATATGCAATGCAACAATTACATTTATGAAAGAATTCATAATATATAGGTATAAAAATATGAATTTATTTGAAGTGGAACCAGAAGTCAATTGTTTTAAATAATTACCCAAATAAGAAAATAAAAAATGTTAAAGAGAGATCAAGAGATATAGAGGATAGAGTGAGTGGGGCAAAGGCAATATTTGGGGAATATATTGAAGAATTTCCAAGAACTATTGAAAGGCACTGTATCAGTTCTCCATAGCTACCATAACAAATTACCACAAAATTTAGTGGTTTAAAACGCAAATTTATTGTCTTATACTCTTGGAAGTCAGAAGTCTAACACTGGGGTCACTGGGATAAAATGAAAGTATTGGCAGGTGTATCCCTTTCTGGAGGCTTTAGGGGAGTATTTGTTTCCTTACCTTTTCTAGCTCCTAGAAGCTACCTGCATTCCTTGACTCATGGTCTCTTCTTCCATTTACAAAACCAGCAAGAGTAAGCTGAATCCTTTTTAGTTCATGTCACTCTGACCATCTCTTCTGTCTCCCTCTTCTATTTTATGAATCCTTGTGATTATACGGGGCCTGCCTAAATAATCCAGGATAATCTTTTTACCCTGAGGTCTGCAGATTGGGAACTTTAATTTCATCTACAACCTTAACTTAGAATATCACAGGTTCTGGAGATTAAGACATTTAACATCTTTGGGGTGCCATTGTCTGCCTATCACAGACACCAATCCACAGATTCACAAGGCTCAATAAATTTTAAGCAGGATAATTTTTAATACACACATACACACAAGTAGACACATCATAATTAAACTGCAGAATATCAAAGAGAGAGAGAAGATATTTAAAGGAACCAGATAGAGAGGATAGATTTTCAAGGAGAAAAAGCAGCAGACAACTACTAAATTATTAACAGTATCAATGAAAACTAGGAGACATTAGAATGTTGTCTTCAATGTGCTGAGAGAAAATAATTGTGAATTTAGTATTCTATATATATTCTGTAAATGTCTTTTGAATATAAACTTGAAATAGAGATTTTCCAGAGAAATTAAAACTGAAAATTTACAACTGAAGGACCCCTCCAAATGATATCTTTAAAAATCTGCTTCAATTAGAAAAAAAATTGACCCTAGATAAAATCTGAGATGCAAGAAGGGATGAAGAGCAAAGAAAGTACGGGGGAGAAACACACTAGCTCTCAATAATAGTGTCTTGTGGGGTTTAGCATAAAGTGCACAAAAATAACATTAAAAATGTTACCACAAAGACCTTTGTGGTATAGTGAAAATTTGGATACCAAAATGTTTAAGTACAAAAATTAGTTCAATAAATTATGGTGTATCAATTCAGCAGAATTCCACTAAGCCATTTTAAAATAATACTATATAAGCATATATTTTGTATAATATGATATATGTAAATATGCAAACATGTAAATATGGTATATTTACCATATCTTAGTAAGTAAACAGTCTGTTAAACAGCAGATGTAGATATGGTTTGAGATTTCTTGTTTAAACAATATACCTACATGTTAGCACAGAAAAGGATTAGAACAATATTCACTGAGCACCTTAATAATTATTATCTCTGAGAGATGGAATATAGTTTGTGTTTGCATTTTTTGCCGTTATATTTTCTCACACTCTATAATGTATATGTTACTTTAAAATACGTTTTATTGTTTATAACAGTTTAGATTTACAGAAAAATTGCTAAAATAATACAAAGATTTCCCATGCAGCCTGCACAGTTATTTCTACTGTTAATATCTTACATTAGTGTAGTTGATTTGTTATTATTAATAAACCAATATTAATATATTATTAACTAAAATTCATACTTTATTAGATTACCTTTGTTTTTACCTAATTCTTTTTTTCTGTTCCATCCAGGGTACATCACATTTAGTTGTCATGTATCTTTAGGCTCCACTTGGCTGTAATAGCTCTGAGGAGAACTGGGCAGATATTTTGTAAGATACTCCTCTAGTGAATTTTTGTGATATTTTTCTCATGATTTGACTAAAGTTGTAAGTTTGGAGGAGGAAGACCACAGAGGTAAAGTGCCATTTTCTTGATACCACATTACATCAGAGGTACATAATATCAACATGATTTATCTCTATTTACATTGACTTTGATCATCTGGCTGAGCAGTGTTGTCAGATTTCTCCATTGTAAAGTTAATTTTTTTTCCTCCCTTTTTTTCATACTGAGCTCTTTGTAAGGAAGTGCTATGTACATCCCACACTTACGGGGTTGGGAGTTATGTTCCTCCTCCTTGAGGGTGGAGTAGCTACATAAATTATTTGAATTCCTCTGCATGGGAAATTTGTCTTTAATTTCCCATTGATTTATTTAATCACTATATCAATAAGGACTTGTGGATATTTAATTTATACTTTAGGTTATACTCAAATCCTTCTTTGTTGCTACAATTGTTCTATCTTTAGCCACTGGGAGTTCCTTCAGTTGGCCCCGTGTTCCTTTGACATACCCATAAATGTGTTTTGCTTGGGTTCTGATTCTGGTTTTGGTTTTTAGCATCTCCTTATTATCTGGCACTGCAAGATGCTCCTAGCTCATCTTGTACATTTTTACTCCAATCTTAGAATCAGTCACTTCTCCAAGAATCCCTGGTTTCCTTTATTGAAGAACTGTACTAGAAACCAAGATCTGGACACCAAGAGTGGCTCCTTTTTACAGCATCAAGTCTTTCAATCTATGAATACATCTCTCTCCATTTATTTAGATCTTCTTTGACTTTTTTCATCAGTTTCGCAACTTCTTCATGTAGATTCTGTTCAAATTTTGTTACATTTATACCTCTTTCATTTTGGAGGGGTTGTTGCTTTTTAATTTCAAGTTCCAGTTCTGCCCTGCTGCTGTATAGGAAGGCAATTGACTTCTGCATGTTAACCTTATATCACAAGGCCTTACTATAATTGCTTATTAGTTTAGTGAAGGTCTTTTTTGGTACATTTTTGGAGATTTTCTAGATAGATATTAATGTCATCTATAAATGGTTTTATTTCTTCCTTTTATTTTATTTTTAAATCTTATTGCACTGGTTAGAACTTCCAGTATAATGGTGAATATATGGGTGTGCTTTCTATATTTCTTGTTTCTGAGTTCTGTTATTCATCTTCAAATATTCATTTTTGAATCATTTTCATTTTTGTTGTTCTTCAATATTTTCATTATTTAAAATTTGCTGTTTTGAAATATTGTATTATAGTTTTCATCCACCTTTTTTTTTTTTTTTTTGCTTCATATTCTCTTTTCTATTATAGCAACTTTAAATGAAATTTGACCACGATCCTTTTCTGTGGTGCATTTTTAGGCTAATTAAGTTATGCTGTATTTTTAAGAGGGAGGATTGGGTAGAATAGCTTTTCCAGTTTCATGGCTCTAGAGGTACCTTTTCTAGTATTTCATAAAATGACACACGTGTCTTTATATTTTCTGAGATCTGTCTCCTCTCTATTCTCCCACTATTATCTGCATCTGCTTTTTTCTTGGCCGCTATTGTCTCTGTTCTGTTCAATTTGGATTCAACTCTCAGCAGTTTCTCCTTAGTGTTGGGCTACGTTCAAGAATGGAGATCCAGTTTGTTGGTTTCGAGACTTCACAGGCCTCACGTCCCTCCAGCAGCTTCAGACCCTCCTGCTCATGCCTTCACACTTAGCTGAGCTTAGAGTCAGATGAACAACCTGCCAGTTTTGCTGCCGACCTCACATTGGTTTCCTCTGTTTTTTAGTGATTATTTGTTTGGCAGTTTTGGGGCCTTCCCATTCTGAGGGTCTTCAGATGATCTGTTGTTTTCCCACCACTCCCTCCTACACAGTTGCTGATATTACGTTGGGTTTGCTCCTTCCTGTTCATATTTTTAGGGTTGTAGGGATTCCTTTTCACCTAGTTATGTTATAGCTATCTTCTGGGATTGTTATTGTCTATTCTAGATGCTTTACCTGTTTTTATGAGGAGATTCAGGAGGTTCACAGACTACACTGCCTCTCTAATCATATTCCCAGAGTCTTCAATATTCATATATTACTTGGGAGGATACGAGTAATATGTATGTATATGTAAATGTACAAATACATAATAAACTTTTTTTCTGTATTTTTGGAGTCGGTCGAAATGCAAGTTGAAATGATTATAGATGAGTGTTCGATTCTTCCTTTTAGCTACGTTTCAAGTCATGTTTAAAAATGGGTTTCTTTTTGGCTTTCCTAGACTGAAATTAAAGTACTCACAAGTGTTATTCTATTTCCACATCTCCTCACTCCCAACTTGCTGAAGAGTATCCTAAGACTTAAAATCAGAATTAAGCTTAAAATAATGAAATTTGTAATGATTGCCCAATATTTTGAAATCGAAGTTACGGAGGGGTTCATAATCATAGTTATTACTGTATTTTTATGTTCTAAAGCTCCAGGTCTATCTGTGGCCTCCTTCTTATTCTACAAACTAGGGTCCAATTTAACAAACTGTTGTCAATTGTCTGAATATGGCCCACAGACATATTTTATTTAGTCTGCTCAGTATTTTAAAACAAACTAAATAACTGCCAACACTTTAAAACCAGATTTCATATTTACGGCTGTTCTTTAAAAAATGATGCCATTAGGCTCATATTCTGGTGCCATTAGGCTCATATTCTCTCTTGGAACTTGTACCCTGATTAAAGAGGAAATGCATTCTCAGTTTTGTAATACTTTGCTTCCAGACGCTTCTCTCATTTGCTACCTTCCAGTCCCTGTAGATAGTATGCATTTGTAACCCACGGAGTAGTATCTCTTTGAGTTCAACCTCTTATATTGGCTTAAACTACAAGTATGTGCTCATTCTTTTAAAAATCTGTTTCTACTCAGATGTCCTGCAGACTCCCCAGAATCTACTATTTTAAAACAAAACTATTTTTTCAAAACCTATTTTTCTTCCAGTATTCCCTAAATGACCCCGGTAATGTTACTGCATTGCTACAGTTGTCCAAGTTAGAGAAGCCCTTAGGGTTTTTATCTCCTTCTTCTTCCTCATTCTATCCACAGCTTTTCAGTTATGTGCAAAACTATGACACGCTTTTTTGCTTTTACTGTTCCCAAATCTTAAACTTCTTTACTTTTCTGACACCTGTACAACTCCTACTTACTTTCCAAGATGAAACAAAATTATTTAATCTCCAAAACTATGTCCTCTGCCTCAAGGAGCATTTAGTTGCTTCTTTCAAAGTACAAGCATCTCAAGTACATGTTGTATTCATTTACTGCTGGCTCCCCTATTAGATTAAGGATTCCTTAAGGACAGAGAGAATGACTTAGTCATTTCTGTATCACCAGTACTAACACAAAAAGTATAGAACTCGATACATGTGTCAAATAAATACATAAATTTTACAAATCAATGAAAATATTGTTTCATATGATTTCACCTTCTTAAACTTTCTACGTTTCAATTTTTTGTTAAATTGACTTTTTTGCTGGTGCTTTTTTGGTGCTTACTTTGGATTAATACTAGAATCATTTTAAATTTTGCACCAAGTGACTACAAAGTTAAATGTCTATGTCAAAAAGAAAATTTATTGACTTCATTATTAGAATATGAAGTGTTTTTTGTTTTTTGTTTTTTGTTTTTTTTGCTTTAAAACTTTGCTTAAAATATCTAAGGATGCCAGGTAATAACTCTGAAAAAAATGTATAATTATTTATAAAACAGATCCCATAGGAGCAACTGAACAGCTGTGGAAAGATTTGGCACATTACTTTGCCAGCCTGAATTTAATGACCTACATGTGAAGGGCTACATATCCAATTACTAATCCTCCCTCAGCTACTCTTTGCCCTGATATGGAGGCAGCTGAAAAAAGATGCCCTACTAACAGATCAGAAGTGGATCCAGATTTTTTTGCTAGTGCTTAGTTAACAAAGATCTTTTAGGTTTGAGATGAGGAAGAAACAGAAGAGGGACTCACAACAGTGTTATAGCTGACATAGTGTTTCAAGTAAAATTTAAGCACTTATGGCAAGACTGACTTTAGTTTTGTAACTAGAAGTCAAAGAAATTTCGGCTCTTTTAGAGAACCTCAAATTCTGGATTTAATTTTCTATTCATTGAAGCCTTTAAACATGTTCAAATACCTTCAAGCATCAAGGATAATTTACTACAAAATTATTTCTATATGAGAAGCCAGTCTTCTATTCAAAGATGCAAACCTCATTCTTATCTTCAAATTCTGCAATAATCACCTATTAGAAGTAGAGGGGGGAAAACTAAATAGAAAACGACAATCTATGGGATTGTGTTTCATTTCTCTCTCAGTTGACATGGTCTATATATAGCAAAAAGATTATATAAGGTCAAGTATTATAAACAATGAAATGTCATCTGATGTTCTGCAAAACAGCATAGGAAAAATAGCTCAAGGAATGAATAAAGAGTAAAGCTATGGCTGTTTTACTTCAGCCATAAAAAAGCCTTACAGATTCTAAATTTAAATGCATTTTACTGTGAATCTGACTCACTTTTCGAATTTAATTTTCCACTTGAGCTATGTAAAATCATGTGATATGGTAATTTTCTGTATAAATTAAAAATAATATAGGCATGAGATGCGTTTCATTTTGAACACAAATTACAAGCCTTTCTTCGTTGTTTTGCATTTTTAACAGTGAGACTATCTTAATTCCTCCATCCAATACTCACAAGAACATATGAATGAATAAATACACGTCTGCAGGTACACACTTACTTCTTGAACGTGAGAAAACAGATATCACTGTAACTACCTCCCACTCCCAAAACCCTAACTCCACAACCCGCCCCGCATAAACCCCTCCCCTTTCTCCCATTGCGGGTTCGAAATTGGCGCAGTTCGATGACGTAAGACGCAACCGCCGTAGCCTCCACTGTGTAACTACCGCCCCTGCCTCTGGGAATTGAAGTTTCTGCGGAAGGAAGCGTGAGCGGTAACCAGGCCAACCTAGAAAGGCTTTCTTTCTGAGATTTCACTTCCCTATCAACTCCTCAGCTCGGTAAGTGTCCTGCACTGGCTGGCGCTCCCCCGCACTATGATATTCTTTGGGCGCAAAGGGGCGCGTGCCATGCAGCCGCCGACTAGCAACAAGGGCTTCCGGGATAGACGGGAGCGGTGGGATGGAAGTGGTGTGCCTGTGGCGCTGTTGCTGAAGGAAATGACGTCGTTGATAGGCGCCTCCCGCGGCCTACCCAGCTGCTCCTTGGTTCGCCAGCGGCAGCTTAATCCCGCCTCTGAAATGCGTACGCCGGCTGGAAGCGTAGAAGGGGGAGTGGGCGAGGCTCCGCCCCTGTGGTGGTGCGCTTTTCGTTGGCGTGTGTTTTGGGGTTGCCATCGGCCAGTAGTATGTTAAAAGTGAGTTTGCAAAGAATGAGAAGAAAATCTGTACTCTAAAGGGCCGGAAAGCGTGTTATGACCCTGCCACTTCGTGGCTAGAGACCGTAGGCTTTACCTCTTTAAAGCTGCCTTACCTCATTTTTCCTGCGATAGGGCTGACGTGACAACTCTCTGTAATGTAGAGAGCCCGAGGGGAAATTGCTGCAGGCGCTGTGAGCTGAGGACAGTTTTAAAAAGATCGAAGTGTTACTTGATTTCACTGAACTACTTTAAATTTTGGGAGTTTTTCTGGAGATATAAAGAGGATGGCAACACATTACTTGTCACTTTCTGAAAGAATCTCCTCTGCCCCTTGCATTCCCAACCCTCTGCTCAAAAGGCTTGATAACTGAAGTGAACAAAGGGCTTTTCGCTGCTCCACGTTTAGCCAGCATGCCTTTAAAAAGGGCATTCCTGACCAGGCGCCGTGACTCACGTCTGTAATCCCCGCACTTTGGGAGGGTAAGGCGTGTGGATCACCTGAGGTCAGGAGTTCGGGACCAGCCTGACCAACATGGTGAAACCCCGTCTCTACTAAAAATACAAATTAGCCGGGCGTGGTGGCGCATGCCAGTAATCCCAGCTAAGGAATCTGAGGCAGGAGAACTGCTTGAACCCGGAAGGCGGAGGTTGCAATGAGCCGAGATTTCGCCGCTGCACTCCAGCCTGGGCGACCTATGAGACTCCGTCTCAAAAAAAAAAAAAAAAAAAAGGACATTCCTTCGCTATCGCTGTCAAGTCATTAATTCTAATCTGCATTATTCCCACATTCGTTGAGATTTTTCTGAAAGGGAGACTGTCATAAATTACGACGAATATTTATTTTATCCCAATCCATAAATTAATGCAGTATTTAAAAACTTTTTATTTCTTTTGGTGCTCATTGATTTAGGATGTATCCTCCTTGCCTTAAGCTGTGCTAAGATGTGTAAATACAATGTGAGATAGTTTGTAAGTCCACCTGATAACTTATATCTGCAAATGAACCCTACAGATTTTTTAAGTTTTATGCAAAAGTAAAATTTCACACACACACACACATATAGGAGGCGGAGTCTTGCTCTGTCGCCCTAGCTGGAGTGCAGTGATGCCATCTTGGCTCCCTGAAACCTCTGCCTCCCAGGTTCAAGGGATTCTTCTGCCTCCGCCTCCCGAGTAGCTAGGATTACAGGCGTCCACCACCACGCCTGGCTAATTTTTGTATTTTTAGTGGAGACGAGATTTCGCCATGTTGGTCTCGAACTCCTGGCCTCAGGTGATCCGCCCACCTCGGCCTCCCAAAGTGTTGGGATTACACGCATGAGCCACCGCGCCCGACGTCACACAAATATTTTTATAGTTACTGTAAAATACGTTCTTGAATATTTGTTGAACTTGGTTGAATGAATGAAAATGTACTGTGAGCATCACTGCATGTGAAAAAGGAATGAAAACCTGCCACAGAATTTTATAAATTATTGCCCAAACTAAAACGATTAGAAAGCAAGTATACCTAATAAAATGCTGTTTTGCTTAACATGTAATCTGAACACGCTAGTACATAGTGCAGTGTAGATATACATTATACTTATTGTATAATGTAGACAGTGCGAGTTGGTAGATATCTTTGTAAAGTATACTATAAGGAGTAATTTATAAGGTATCAAGCTGGCATTATTTTTGTTGCATTTGTCTCAGTGCACCTGGCTTGTTTAAAGCCTAAAAACTTCACTTAGTACAGTGTGTTTTCTTAATTAGGAATAGTTTTTAAAAAGATGATGGTGATGATGAAGATGAAGATGTTGACCAGCTCATGACCTTTCCTTGTATTTGAGAGACTGAAACGTTGCTATACTATGACAGGTCAAATTAAATTTAACTGAAGACTTCTTGGATAGGAAAAGCAAATGCTCCCCCTGGTGTACATAAGCTGTAAAACATTAATTGCTTTTTAAAAAGTCTTCACGTAGGCCGGGCCTGGTGGTTTTTGTCTGTAATCCCAGCACTTCAGGAGGCCGAGGTGGGCGGATCACGAGGTCAGGAGTTCGAGACCAGCCTGACCAACGTGGTGAAACCCCTTCTGTACTAAAAATACAAAAATTAGCCAAGCATGGTGGCGCGCGCCTGGAATCCCAGCTACTCAGAAGGCTGAGGCAGTGGAATCGCCTGAACCTGGGAGGCAGAAGTTGCAGTGAGCCGAGATAGGGCCACTGCACTCCAGCCTGGGCGACAGAGCGAGACTCTGTCTCAAAAAAAAAAAAAAAAAAAAAAAAACAAATCTTCACATAGAGCTAATCAACATGTGCAGTTTTTGAATAAAATAGAGAACTAACTGAAAATAATGGCACAGATAAACAGATAAAATAATGCTCTCTTGGAATATTATTATTTCATGAAGGGAGCAGTTTGTTTTCTGTGAATTTTAATTGTGCTTTTCAGTTTCTTCCACCCGGTATTATTTTGGATACCTGCATTGCTGAATTTTATTTAATGTATTGTGTATTGAAAGAAAGGAAAATAAAAGTGATCCAGGGAATCTTTTATATATTTTAAAATTTTTTTTCCATGTATTCTTTTTAGGCTTATTCAGTTTCCCCACCTCCAGTTTCTTAAAGTGAGTGCTTACCTTACTTTCTAGCTTTAAAAAAAAAAAAAAAAAAAAGTGCATTCAAGGCTATATGTTTATCTCTAATTACCTTTTTTTCCTTTATCTCTCTCATTCTGTTATCCAAGTCCTTACTGCTCCTCCATATTGTTTTTCTGTTCTATTTTTATCTGCATCCTGAGTCAGATTGTCAGGATGTCTTCTAAGTCATCAGTTACTTCTTGGGACTCCAGGTAATCTGGAGTTTGTCTCTTCTATTGAACTTTTTATGTCTTCATTTCCTAGTTTTCAAATTGTTCTTTTTCTCAGATTCTTGTTTTGCTTTTTAGTAAAGTCTGCTTTTATATCACAATTTTCTGTTTTGTTCTTATAGTTATTATTCCCTTATGACCTCTCTGAAATGTTTCAGCCAAAATTATTTTAAAGTCATTTTCAGATTACCCTATTTTTAATTTGTATCAAGTGAGTTTATTTCCTGGTTATTGATTTCAGTTTTAAAAATCAGTTCTGTCTTTTCATAGTTTCCCTCATTCTACAGCATTAAAGAAGACTATAGAAAAGATGCTTTTTGTCTCTTTTTAAAATTTTTTGTTTTATTAAAAACATTTTCATTACATAACTTTAGAAAATGTAGAAAACTGTGGGTAAGAATTAAATGTGTGTGTATACCTTTTTTAAAAAGTTGGTCGTAACGTATATATTGTTTTATTTGGTTTTATTTAACATATAACCATTTCCCCTTACTAAATAATTTTGGATATATACGTTTTACTGGCTGCTTAGTATTCCTTGCCCATGTTATAGATTAACCATAATTGTTTAGTTTCCTTTCACTGACATTCAGGAGGTTTCTAACTTTTCACTGTTTTTTAACACTGCATTCATTGCGTGTACTCTTGTGTACATTTTTGTGTGCATTTCTGATTTATTTACAGAAATCTAAGGAAATAAATTACTGGGTCAAAGGGTGTCTAAATAGAGATTTTAAAGCTCTTAAAACATATGTATGTCTTGCCTTCTGGAAAAATTGTACCATGACCACCAATAGTATATGAAACACCCCATTTCTTTAGACCTTTGCTAGCATTGCTGATGAATGATATTTAATTTATATTAAATGGTATTTAAATGATAGTTACCAATAAATGACATTTATTTGTCTAAAGTTTTATTTCTATTTATTGTATGGTTTAACTTTAATCATATTGATTGAGTTTTTTAACTTTTTGTGCTTGTAAATTATCTGTTCATGTCAAAAGTTGTTTTTCAGAGGCACCAAATAATGTCATCTGAAATGTTGCCAGCATTTATTGAAACTTCTAATGTTGACAAAAAGCAAGGCATAAATGAACATCCAGAGGAAAGCCAGAAGCCAAGATTAGGTGAAGGGTGTGAACCAATATCTAAACGACAAATGAAAAAACTAATAAAACAGAAACAATGGGAAGAGCAACGGGAACTCCGCAAGTATGTGTTTCAAATGTATATGCTCTCTTCCTATTTAGAAATATGGAATGTTAGACCTTGCATAGCCCTTTGGCATATTAAATGTAATTTTGTTACTTAAAATTCATTTACTAGTTTTAGACAAAAGCGGAAAGGAAAACGCAAGAGAAAAAAATTGAAGCTAAAAGTGTATATTGTTAGCTAACACTGTCAACTGGCTGTTAAGACTATTTTTTAACATTATTATTGGGGTATCTTTTAGCACTGTTGATGATCTTGCACTCAACACTTTTTCTCATGCAGAACCTTATTATGAGTAGCAGCACAATTTTTGAAACAACTGACTTAGATAAGGGATGTAATTAGTGTCCATGTGCTAGTTATGGAATAAAAACAGCCAACTCAGAAAGATCAGGTTTTGGCCTAACACTGATTTTGCCACAAGAACCATTGCAGGTTTTGGTGAAAACAGTTAGTCTAAATTTGTTACTATGATAAATGCCAAAGTTTGTGGAGAGAAAATAAACTATAGTTGGTATAAATTAGAGCAAAAGTATGTAATTTTTTTAATGAACAATTTTATTTTGCTTTTTTCTGTACCTTATAAATGTGGCTTAAAAATCATCTAGGTGAATTATGAAAGTGAAATTCAATGCAACTCAAACTCAGTATTTAGAGGGTTTTCTTAGGGATAATATGATACCAATAACAAATGAAGCTATTCAGGTAGTATAGTTAGGATTTAGACAGAAAGCTTTAGATCATTTTTGGAAGCTCATTTCCTTCCTATCTGAAGCTTTTAGATGTACTGTATAAAACTGCTAATACTTGACCATTTTTGAATGGTCACAGAAGTGACAATTTCATATGGCTTAACCTGATGATTTTTAGCAGTTATTGTTTATATAGAAGAGTTGTGAATAACTGAATACACAATAACAAAATGTTATTTCAATTACTAATTTTTAGACAAAAGCGGAAAGAAAAACGCAAGAGGAAAAAATTAGAGCGACAATGTCAAATGGAATCAAACTCAGATGGAAATGACAGAAAACGTGTTCGAAGAGATGTTGTTCATAGCACCCTTCGCCTTATTATTGACTGTAGTTTTGATGACTTGATGGTATTAAAGGTATCATGAATCATTGTCAGAAAAATCGTGTATATGAATTAGATCGAATCATTTCTGTTTTAATATGTAATATCTCTTTTATATAAATTTGTGTATTGAAATGAATCTTAAGTTTTTCAAAATTTCTTTCCCGTAAGTTAAATTAGCTAGGAAATTGCATTGATATAATAAATATGTATATTTATATGTGTATGTGTCAGTATATGTGCAGACAGGAGAGACAAACACACACTTCACAGTGTAGATGACAGAACTGAATTAACCACTTATTAATCATAAAGATCTGTGGGGTTTTACCAGTGTTGTTGGTAAAACATGAAAATAGTAATATGGCTCTGAAAGTCTTTTGTTGTTGTCTTTTAAGACAGTAACTGTTTTCATGAACTAGCATTTTAAATAAATACAAAATACGTAATAATGGGTCACTTACAGAGCATTAACTTACAGTAATTTTGTTAATGTAAGGAAATCAAATAACATTTATCAGAATGCATTTGTATTTAAGAAGAAAAATTGTATGTATATAGTCATCCCTTCCGCCTGTTCCATTCCTTTAAGATCATGGAATGGCCATAGACAATTTTAATAACTTTGCTTTAAAAATTGAACTCTGTAATAGGACATAAAGAAACTTCATAAGCAGATTCAACGATGTTACGCAGAAAATCGACGGGCACTGCATCCTGTGCAGGTATGTCTGAAGATTAATTTAAAGCAGACTCTAGTTTTCTTTTATATCTTTTGTGGCAAAAGACATAGATAATTCCTATAGTCTTTGCAGGAGTCTTACAAATAATCTTTTTTAATGCCTATTTGAAAAATGTTTTCTGTTTTGACAAAAATAAAGCGAAATATTTTAAACATCTTTTAATATGTTATCTTAGACACGCTCTTTCCAGTAATCATCAGTCTTATACAAATTGGCCTTTTCATTGCCTGTAGTTGAATATCTTCTTTATGGGATGTACATATATTTTTATACCAGTTTCTCAGTTTACAGTTACTTCCAGTGTGGGAGAGAGATTGGACGGAGAGGCAGAAGCTGTGGCTGCCACCGCTTGATATAAGCTATGGTATCTATTGTATTGCTAGGTTTTGTCTACTTAAAGGTTTTTAGTTTTCTTTTGAGTCACTGAGAGTTTTGTCAAGTCTTTTTTTTTTTTTTTTTTTTTTGTGGCGGAGTCTCGCTCTGTCGCCCCGACTGGAGTGCAGTGGCCGGATCTCAGCTCAATGCAAGCTCTGCCTCCCGGGTTTACGCCATTCTCCTGCCTCAGCCTCCCGAGTAGCTGGGACTACAGGCACCCACCACCTCGCTCGGCTAGTTTTTGTATTTTTAGTAGAGACGGGGTTTCAGTGTGTTAGCCAGGATGGTCTCGATCTCCTGTCAAGTCTTTTTTAAGCTGAGATGAGGGAGTGATTTGTGAGACTGTTTGGCTACTGTTAAGAATAACATCTTTCTGTTGGAATTCTAAGTGACCTAAAAATTAATACTGGCTCACTGATGTTAAGAACCAGGAACTGTTAATATATTTTGGTTAGATATTTTGTTTTTACCAAATAATAGTAATTTTAAATTTTTGTATTTTGTACTTTTTGTTTTATAGTTTCATGATAGTCCTTTTATCCCCATTTTTATCTGTAGTAGACCCCTTCTTACCCATGATTCAAACTTAAATAAGTATCAGGGTTTAGAATCAAAGAAAAATTATCAAGACTTTGTATTGTTTAAAAAAAAAAGAGGAGTGAGAACTTGACATGGAAGCAGGGAATTTGCAGACAAGTGATGATTAAGGTACAGGCATGTTATAACTACTTGGGATGAAAATGTAAATGGGATACTGCAGCTACTGGGTTATGAAACATGCACACGAAACATACTATTTCTGCCACAGTTTATTGTATGTTCAAAGCATGTCACAAATTTTTTTTTCTAGATAAGTGAGAATATATTTTGCGTTTCATTGATCATCAGATGAGTAGATGAGAGAAATAAAACATTAGACTTAAATGGTCATTTGTTCTCTCTTTCTATACCTACAAATCTTTTATCAGTTTTACTTGACAAGCCATGGAGGCCAGCTGAAAAAGAACATGGATGAAAATGACAAAGGATGGGTCAACTGGAAGGTAATTAAAACAGATAAACTCTCACATAATTCCAAGTATTTTTATGTTTCTAAAGGTCTACATTTTGTACCTAAATTCTATATAATGCTACTTAACACAACAATCTCTAGATGCAATCTCTGAACCTAAGTCTAAGATTACAAATCAGAGATGCTGAAGAAGGGAGTGAGATATCTGGTAGCTTGTATTTGTTCTCATTAAATCTTACCTATTTTATGGTCAACTTTTAAAACATATTCGTAAAAAGAAATAATTTTAAGGGCTTTTATATCATTTCTCCCTGGCATACTAGTTATACATTATATGTTACCTATAAAAATGAAGTCGCTCTAAATTTTGGAAGTGTGCCTGCATTCTGTTTCTTCTTACCCTGTGCTGGCTACTAACTGCATGTGGCTATTGAACTTGAAATGTGACAGTCTGAATTGTGAATTGAGATGTGCTATGAATGTGAAATACATACAGGATTTCAAAGACTCAGTACCACAGAAGAGAGAGGAAGAATGTGAATATCTCCTAGATAATTTTTAAAATATTTATTATATGTTCAAATGATGAAATTTTGGGTATACTGTGTTAATAAAATAAATTGTTAAAATTAATTTCACCTATTTTTCATTTTTAAAAATGCGGATGCTAGAATATTTAAAATTGTGTATGTGGCCTCACAGTTTTTTCTATTGGACGAAATTGTTCTCAGTCATTGGTAAAGGTGACTAAATAGATTGGAATTGGTACCAGTCCCTGAGGAACTTGATCCTATTTAGAGAAGTACTGAGTTATCCTATACCTTTTTTCTTTCTCAAAGTCAGTTCTCTCAGTGACACATTTTCCCTTTCACACTCACTAATTCCATAACGAGGGCATTTATTTTGTTAATAGCCTATGATATGAAACATTTTCAAAGGCTTTTAAGTTTTTGAGTACAATATATTTATCAAATCCTACCTTTGTACCGGTTTTTCCAAGAAGTAGTGTAATAAATTAAAAAAGGCATGTTTTTAGTTATTTTGCAACTTGTTTAATTTATCATTTATACCATCAGCTTTCCAGAGAGACTTGAGATTCATTGGTCTGTAATTAATCAGGTTCCTCTTGGGGCCTTTATTAAATTTATAATATAACATTTTCCAGAAAAGTGGCTATTTATTAATTATATATTTTAGTAGAGAGTTCTTTTGCTTCATTCTTGGTTTCATTAAAAATTATGGATAAATGTCATCTGAGCCTGGTGATACATCTTTTATGCAATCAGTGTGGCTTACAAAATCATGACTGCCAGCTGTTGTTCAATTTTGTACCTGTGACCTGACAATTTTGGTAAAGAAGTTTTCAAATGTGTATCTCTTTGTAGAAACAGATACGTGGAATTAATTAAATCTATAAGCTGTTTCCCTTTCTTTTTTTTTTTTTTTTTGAGACGTAGTCTCTTGCACTGTCACCCAGGCTGGAGTGCAATGGCAGGATCTCGGCTCACTGCAACCTCTGCCTCCTGGATTCAAACAATTCCCCAGCCTCAGCCTCCTGAGTAGCTGGGATTACAGGCACCCACCACTATGCCCAGCTAATTTTTATATTTTTAGTAGAGACGGAGTTTCACCATGTTGACCAGGCTGGTCTCGAACTCCTCATCTTGTGATCCACCTACCTCAGCCTTCCAAAGTGCTGGGATTACAGGCATGAGCCACTGCTCCTGGCCAGCTATTTCCCTTTCATGATTCATGTAGATGGAGAGGAAGTAATTGGAGAAGGCATTCTTTCGTCGTAGAACAATGTAAGCAAATATGTGGCAGTAAAAATGCATTTGTTTTGTTGGAACAGGAAATAAAGTTGGCAAAGTAGATTAGTGCTATATTCAGGAAAGAGTTTTTAAATTAAGGAGTTTAGATTTTATCCCACAGAAAAAGATAAAACATTAAAAGTAGTGTTTTTAGAGCCTGCTGTCAGTGTGTGGAAGTAGGTTGGAGGGGTCTGAGGCCAACAACGAGGAAATAAAATTAAGAGGCTATTTAAGCGATCAAAATGTGAGATGATAAGAAATTGATGTTGTAAATTCAAAATAATGCATTGTAATTAGATTCTTTCAAACTTTGTTTCATATGTTTTTGAATGGATTTGTTTTGGGAAAATAGAATAATCATTTTTAGCCAACTTTCATAAGATCCTATTAATTAGTAATCTCTTTCCCCATTGTCTTAAAGGATATCCATATCAAACCAGAGCACTATAGTGAACTCATAAAAAAAGAAGACCTGATTTATCTTACATCAGATTCACCTAATATACTGAAGGAATTAGATGAATCAAAGGCCTATGTGATTGGAGGATTAGTAGATCACAACCATCACAAGGTACTATTAAATTTTTATTTTTGCTTTTGCTTGTACTTAAAATCGATATATCACCATTTCCTGAAAGTAACAATAATACTAACAATAGCTGATGTTTATTGAGTGCCTACTATACGTCAGTCACCTTTTGAGCTAAGCAAAGTATTTCACAATACATTAGCTTGCTTAATCTTTACTACAATCCAGTGAGATTAGTGCTATTGTTATCTACATTCCACAGGTAAGGAATTCACAGCACAGAGAAATTAAGTCTAAAATCAACAGTAGTAGATGACAGAGCAGCTATTTGAAACCAGGCCGATTGCTCTGGAGTCCATCCACATGCTTAAATGCTATGCTTTATTGATAGAAGAATCTGCTGCTAATCAGTTGCTAAGCCCTTAAAACTTAACTAGTTTTTAAATATGTTATTTTCATGGGATGTTTTTTCTATTCTCTTTCATTTATACTTTTCTCTCTTCCCATCCATACCTTAATTTGGATGAAAAATTACAGAAAAGCACTTTCTAAAAGAAAATGTCATTTTGTACTTTGCCAGTTACATTGCAGCATGCAAAATTCTTCATATCTGCTTGTCCAGTATGTTAGCTCTGTGGCTGTTGAGCACTTGAAATGTGTGCAGTATGACTGAAGAACTGAATTTTTTAAATTGTAATTAATTTAAATTTAAGTAGTCACACATGGCTACCCATTGAACAGTTGCAGCTCTATTGCATCATAGGGAATTTTATCAGAATGATCTTTAGCCTTTTTATTTTTTTCTTTGTGGAAAAATTCTATTTTGTTATTTATATAGAACTGCATTCTTTCTCATGTTTATGTTTCTCTGAACTAAAACAATTTTGTTTTCAAAAGCACCTGCTTCAATCTATTATTATTTGCCCCCCCACCACCAAGTATACAAACCATCAGTTGAGAAATTGAGCTTTTCTTTCTCCTGTACTCTGTTTTTTGACCATTTCAGTTCTGGTTAGACATAGGCTTCAAAGATTTTAATTTTGAGAAGAGATGAAATTCATATTCTGTATTTTTTTAATTGACAGGGAAAAATAAAACTTATAGTCAGTTATTTAAAATTTCTCAATTCAAGTTTTCATTTAACTTGTCTTTGCCATTTGTGCAAAGTAGTGTTATTGGAAATTTAATTTTTTTTTTTACATTTATGGGAAGAATGATGGTGATTCTATAGGAATTCAGTTTAAGTACAGTCGTATGTTGCTTAACAATGGGAATATGTTCTGAGAATTACATCATTAAGCGATACCAATATTATAGAGTGTACTTACGGACGGTACTTACTAGATGGTATAGCCTACTACACATAGGCTGTATGGCATAGCCTATTGCTCCTAGACTACAAATCTATACAGAATGTTACTGTACTGAATAGTGTAGACAACTGTAACATAATGTTTGTTAATCTTTGTGTTTCTAAACATATTTAAACATAGATGATATAAAAGATTTTAAAAATACAGATTATATGTGGTATACATGTATAGAGCACTTACCATGAGTGCTGCTTGCACAACTACACGTTGCTCTAGGTGAGTCAGTGAGTGGCAAATAAATGTGAAGACCTGGATATTACTGTACACTACTGTAGACTTTATAAATACTGTACACTTACTCTACACTAAATTTATTTAAAAATTTTTCTTCAATAATGAATTAACCTTAGCTTACTGTAACATTTTTACTTTATAAACTTAATTTTTTAAACTTTTGGACTCTTTTGTAATAACATTTAGTTTAAAGCATAAACACATTATACAGCTGTATTTTCTTCATATATCCTTATTCCATAGGCCTCTTTCTATTCTTAATTTTTTAACTTTTTAAAATTAAAAAAAAAAATTCCTCTTTTTTTTTTAACTTTTTAAACTTTTTTGTTAAAAACTAAGACAGAAACACACACATTAGCCTAGGCCTACATAGAGTCAGGATCATCAAAATCACTGTCTTCTACTTTTATATCTTGGTCCACTGAAAGGTCTTTAGGGGTAATGACATGCATGGAGCTGTGATAACAGTGCCTTCTTCTGGAATGCCTCCTGAAGGACCTGCCTGAGGCTGTTTTATATGTAATTATTATTTTTTTTTAGGAGTAGATGGAGTACACTCTAACGATAAAAAGTATAGTAAATACGTAACAGGTAACATAATTATTATCATTGTCATGTATTATGTACTGTACATAATTGTATGTGCTGTACTTTTATGTGACTAGCAGAAGGTTTGTTTCTGCCAGCATGACCACAAACACATTTGTCATGCATTACAGTATGATGTTCCAACAGCTCCAAAATCACTAGGTGACAGGAATGTTTTAGCTCCATTATAATCTTATGGGACTACCACTGTAAATGAAATCTGTCGTTGCCTGAGACTTCATTATGCAGTGCAGGACTGACTGTATTTAAAACTGAGATAAAGGCAGGGTAGAATGGGGAAAGGTTATTTGAATCAGGAGACATGTGAGCCACATTTTTGTGTGGTTCTGCTGCTGAGGAGCTTTGTAACTGGGCAGGAAGCATGTCTTTGGTTTCCTCATTTGTAACTTGAGGAGCTTCAAACAAATGCTCTGCACATTGACTATACGTATTTTCAAGAGAATGTTTCCAAATGAACAGTAAAACACGCACATACCCCCTATTCAGGTAATAGTCTCTGAACTATAAATCTTATCTAAAAATTATTTATACTATTACAGAAACTTTAAATAATTTAATGTTCTTGTCGAAGTCATAGTGTCTTTGTTTTAGGGACTCACATATAAACAAGCATCAGATTATGGAATCAATCATGCACAGCTCCCGCTTGGAAATTTTGTGAAGATGAATAGTCGAAAAGTTTTGGCAGTTAATCATGGTAAGCTATAAGGGATAAACTGAAAATATACCTGAACAAACATTGTGAGAAAGAATATTGCATTTAATATTTGAACAGGTAGAAAGTATTACACCTTCCTGGAGACAAAATTGTAAAGCGTGATCATTTATAATTTGTTTAAGTAACAGAATGCGTATTAGAAAATTTTGAAAATGTACGAAAGTGTTAAAAAATTAGCTATGTCTTACTACACAGAAATACTTGGTATTAACTTTTTGGTGTTGACTTCTAGTTCTTTTCCTATGTATATATATTATTATTTATTACGTAATTGGATTTTTAGTATATTACGTACAATGTTATAAATCTGGGATATTTTCTCTCCTTTATGACTTTATTTTTTCATGTCATTGAATAATTGTTAATGGTAGCCAGGCACGGTAGCTCACACCTGTAATCCTAATCCTAGCACTTTGGGAGACCGAGACAGGCAGATCGCTTAAGCCCAGGAGTTTGAAAACAGCCTGGACAACGTGAGGAAACTTCATCTCTACAAAAAACACAAAAATTAGCTGGGCGTGATGGTGGGTACTTGTAGTCCTAGCTATTCAGGAGGACAAGATGGGAGGATCACCTGAGCTCAGGAGGTGGAGGCTGCAGTGAGCCGTGGTTGTGCCACTGCACTCCAATTTGGGTGACAGAGTGAGACCTTGTCTCAAATGAATTAATTAATTTAAAAACTTATTGTTAATAGCTATGTAATAGTCCATCATTTGAATATACAATAATTTAACCATTCTGCTATGATTGAATTGTGTTTTTTTCTTTTTGCTGTTGCAAATAACATATCCATTCTTGTACCTGTCTTTGCCTTGACTTTGCTTTAAAAAAATTTTAAGCCGAGTTTTTAGTCAATACACAACTACTTATTAAACTTCTTATACACTAAATACTTTCTATATAGCAGGTTCTAGAGAGTTATAAAAATGAAATTATTGATTCAACAAATGAATTGCCTCTAAAACCTTTGATATATAGTGGAAATTACTTTTTCCACAAAGTAATTCAGGTTTGCCCTTCAGCAGTATGCTGATGTGACTACCCTGCAGACAATATTGATACTGTCTACTACAACCAATGGGAAAAGAAAAACAAAATAAAAAAAGCAGGCAAGGAGCTCCTAGCATGAGTGGCTCTTTACAGGAAACATGAAGAAAGTTAAATGAATGCTAACTAGGTTGTTAGCATGTAAAGGATAAAGACGTGAAGGGGCTAAAAAAGAGTAGGAGAGAAACTGAAAAGGTCTTTATTGATTATAATTGACATGGGATACTGGTAAATTTCTGAGTGCTTAAGAACTGAACTGAGAAAAAGCTAGATAAGAGGTAACAGGCTTGAGTACTTGGGGCAAATTGGGCTTGACAGACAATAGAAAGAAGAGATAAGAACAAAGTAGTTATTAGGACAAACTAGCACTCTTAACACAAAGATAATGTATTTTAAAAGACATCGTGCGGCATTGTGATGAACTTGGCTAAGAAATGTATGGAGTTTGTCTTTATTGCAGTGTTTGAGATTATTCTGGAATACCTGGAAACAAGAGACTGGCAAGAAGCATTTTTCACTATCTTGCCCCAACGGAAAGGAGCTGTTCCCACAGACAAAACCTGTGAAAGTGCTTCTCATGACAGTCAGTCTGTCAGGATGGAGGAGTGTGAATCGGACAGTGATTCCAGTGAGGAGGAATACAGCAGAAATGAACTAGATTCACCACGTGAAGAAAAGCAGGATAAGGAAAATCACACCGAATCTACAGTGAACTCTCTGCCACAGTAATGTTACCTGGTTTCCTTTTAGTTTAAGGAAAAATTAGGAGAAAGCGAGGTGCTGTATAGAATATTGAAATTGGAAGAACATTTTATTTTCTGTTATTTCTGTTGTGAATTTTAAAAACTTTTTTTTGGACCTAAATAATAATTAAAAAGCCCTTTAAACTTTGTAGGAAAATATTTTTGATTTAGAATAAGAAGATTTAAATGTGTATTTTTTTTTGTTTTGTTTTTAAAGCCTCAAATAGTAGTTTCTAGATAATTTTACTTTATTAATATATTTTCATATTCTTTAGAATGTGCCTTCTGACCTTTCAGTTTTTTAATTTTATAGTCACATCAACATTTTATGATCTATTGCCTGCGTATCTGTGAGGGCACATATTCATAAGTATACTGTCAGTCTATCAGAATGTTGTGTATGGTAAGTTACCCTCTATTTGTAGCTTTTATGTTTAACTTAGTTACTTGAAAGAAATGTAGTAATTTTAGGAAGAAGTATCATTTTGATAGACTTAGTTCATTTCTTTTGGACTATGGAACGCATATCTGTTCCTTCTTTGTGATGCCTTTTTATGGTTCTGAAGTAATTACTGAAGAGTTAAGAATCTCTTTAATGCATTTTCTTAATTCTTACAATGGTGATAAGTTACTTCAATTATAAAATTGAATTTTGCAGACTAAATTATTTTGTAAGGCTGTTGCTATTGAAAGATCAATTTTGTCTTTAACTGCATTTAAAATGGAACAGCTTTTAGCAGCTGTGTTTTTTTTTTCCATATATATTTTTAATTTGTTGGCTCTTAAGATGAATAAAGTTTATATGTGCATCTGCCTCCTCTCCTATAAGAATATGCATACTAATGTATGTTTCTATAAATCAAATACACATGTGAAAATATGCATGTAAATATATTTACATCTGTTCTCATCATGTGTGGTTCTCAGTATTAGTTGATGATAACATGATTGATTTGCCATATATCTGTATTACTTGAATAATACTGAAATACTTTATTATTCTGTAATACTGAATACTTATTGTATTACTTGAATGGTTGTGTTGCACACCCTAAGAACAATTTGAATTTTATTAAGTACAAAAATCCTTAACTAAACATTTGTATGGGAATGTTGGCAAAAAATAATAGTGTAAAAGGGAGCTGTTTTAGTTTCCTATCAGTAATTGTATATGCAGTTAAATGTTTAAGGTAAAATGGTCTCTGTCACAGCTAAAAGATTTCAGTAGCCTTCATTGAGTTTGGGTAAAATGAGTTGCTGTTCTTTTGTCTTCTTTTTCATATATAAAAGTTGTATTTTAAAAATGTGTAATATACTATATATGTTACATACTAACATATATACACACACAGAAAGTTTATTGGATTTAGTACTGATATTTACTGTCTATTTTTGTTACTTTCTTCTTAGTAATCTATTATAGTTACCTATTTTAAGGTGAGGTCTATAGGCAAGATATGTAAGTAAAGACAAGCCCTACAATTTTAAAATAACAAAGCTTATGTCTTAAGTTGTATTTTTTCAAAGGTTCATGTTTTTCTGAGTAAATGTGGTTTATTAGCATGAAATATTATGCCTTTTATTTAAATTATGTAATGTAAAATAGGGCACTGTTTAATTATGAAAGGTGGGGGAAAATCATTCCAAATAAAAGTTTAATTTTTATTAATTATAAAAAACTCTGTATCAGTTTCCTAGATGTGCTATAACAAATTACCACAAAGTGGGTGGCTTTAAACAACAGAAATTTATTGTCTTAACAGTTCCAGAAACTAAATGTCTAGACTCACAATGTCCCAGTGCCATGCTTCCTCCGTAGGCCCTAGGAAAGAATACTTCCTAACCTCCTCCTGGCTTTTAGTGGTTGCCAGCAATCCCTGCTGTTCCTTAGCCTATAGTGGCTTGACTCCAATCTCAGTTTTTGTTGTCAAGTGGTCTTCTACCCTGTCTTCTATGTTTGTATCCGTGTCCAAACTCTTTTTCTAGGGAGACCAGCATTGGATTAGAGCTCACCATGATCCAATATGACCTCATCTTGACTACATCTGCAAACATACTGTCTCCAAATTAAGGTCACATTTACAGGGTGCCATGTGTTAGGATTTGACGTATCTTTTGGGGGACACAGTTCTACCCACTACAGGCCTATATCTTATCTAGGATGTTGGTGGCAAGAAGGCGAAAAGAAGGCAAAGATTACTACCTCTTTTGATATAACTAGTTTCTGAGGTATTTAAATTTTTGGTTTTAAAAATATTAAGCTTTTTGCTCATTTTAATGTATCCTTTTCTCTCAACATTGTTTTGGTTTATTTAGGTTATCTGTTAAAACTTAAGTAAATATTAAAGTTACTTGTGTTAGAACATAATAAAGGTAGAGAATTAAACTACCTAAATAAATGCATCAAAAAATATGTCTGTGGAAATATAGAATTTCCTCACATTTAATTTCTTTAATAACCTACAGTCATCATAAAGCAAGCTCATTCTTAAGAGAAGAATCATGCTTCATTCTGATTCTCCAGAGGTTGGTGCTGTTGACATTATAGCATTTGAAAATGCTCAGAATGGAAAAACCAAAAACGAGAAAAGAAAGTAATTCTACTGAATAAACATCTTTTGGGAGGTGAATGAACAATGATGAAATCCACCAGTTACTGGCAATTATAAAGCAAAAGGACATACTATTTCACTTTATAGACAGAAAAGGTCACAGAAATGATGTAGATAAAAGGCAAGAATTGTCTATAGAACCCTGAGAAAGTATACAGACAACAGGTGTAAAATGAGATAAAAAAAAAAAAAAGAAAAGAGAATGGCAGGGATTCAGATTAAGGGCAGTAAAGGCATATAGTAGTCATTAAACTTTGATTTCTGTTAGCATGCAGGTATTTATCTCTGTTTCCCTGTCTCATTACCAAACACAGTAGTCATCTAATATATGTGAAGAAGAGAAGCAGTGACAAAATCAAAAGGTGGTATATTGACAGAATCAGTGGAAACAGTAGGGAATTGGACTAAGTATAAATCTTGCCACTGCCACTGTTGTGAGACTTTGGATGAGTTATTCAACCTTTGTTAGGTCTCAGTGTTTTTATATGTAAAATGGAAATGTTACTCCATTTACTCTCTCTCTCTTAGGGCTTGAGCAAACAATTGTCAAGCAGTAGCTAACAATTCTATTGGCTTTCTCATTTCTTGCCTCATTTCCATTGTTTGTCAGTCTTTTTGACATTGCCTGCCCTAAAATGTTAATAACATATAGGCTTTTGTTTCAGGCTATACTTTCTGAGGAACCCAGGCTTAGGTAAGATTTTTAAAATGTAAACTTTCTAAGTTACCAAATGAACACTCACTAAACAAAACAAGGAAATTACAGATCATTTAGTGAAACATTTATAAAAGCAACAAAAACAATGTTAACATAAAATACAATCACACAACAAAATCTATAATGTCCTATCAGCAAATTTAAATGATCCAAAAATCTCCCAGATTGGATTTAAAAAAGAAATACATGCTGTATTTAAAGCTACTCAGCAATATTGAAAATAAAAAATAGAAAAAGACATACCATGCTATAAAATGAAGTCACAAGTCACAATCTTAACATTGGATAAGGTCCAACACATTACAAATAAAGAAAAGGAGAAGGGCATGTTATAATTGTCAAGAATGCAGTCCTTATCTGTTTATCAGGTAACACAGTATTTGAAGTCATTGAGAGCCTTTGGGAATTAAATGAAACAATACATCAGTCTAAGGAATCTTTAACTCATATTTCTCAACCTATGACAATGTAAGTAGACAAAAGATGAATATGTGGAAAATGTACATGCTATAATTAATACAGATAGTGATATCAAATTTTGTAGGCTGAAAAAACAATAATGCAACTCATATTCATAAAAGTAACTATATTAGACCACAAGGAAAATTTTCCAAAAGTAACAATATAGGCAACTTCTCTGATAACAATACGTTAAACTGAAAAATAAACTTGGTGAGATGGGATGAAAGCTTCACTTTTAAAATTTTTTTCTCAAGAACTTATTATATAAAAGAGGAAACCAAATCTGAAATTATGTAATATTTTGAAAATAGAGATAATAAAAACACTACATATCAGATCTATAGATCTAGCTAAAGCTGTGATTAGAGGAAAATTCATCGCTTTAAAATTTTATGCTAATAAATGAGAATGACTGAATATAAACATATTAAGAAGATTTGACTCAAGGCATTAGAACAATAATGAACCTAAAGAAATAAAAAGAAAAAATGGAACTTAAAAACTGGAAAGAGATACAAAATAGAAATAGGAAAATTGTTGGACATAAGAATAAATCCAAGATCCGATGTGTTTTGAAAACGGTAGCAAATTGTGAAAGTAATTAGCTAACTGGATCAAGAAAAAAAATTACAAATACATAAAAATGAGATTGCAGAATAAACAAATTTAGATGAATTATGAGGTAAATCTCAATTCTCTGAAAATAAACTTGGAAACCTGGATGAAATGGATAATTTTCTGGGAAAACATGAAGTTCCCAAATTGATCCTTCTCTCCAAAAATACAGAAAATATAAATAGACCAGTTACCACAGAAGAAATAAAATTGTCAAAAAGCTACAACCCCCCAAAACACAAAACCTGTGTGGTCTGATAGATGAATGTTAGCAAATGTTTAAGGAAAAAGAATTTGCAATGCCATTGTAACATCTTCATAACAGAAAAGCGAGAAAGAGTGCACTTCATTAATTTTATGAGTTGAGCATAATCTTGTTATGTGTCAGTACCACCTAGTGCTTAAGCACATAGATTCTAGCCATACCTTGAGCCAGCCATGAAATTTTTGTGTCGGAGAAAGTTGACTGTCCACCAAAAGCTAATTTTTGTTAACATAGAACATAGCTGTAATTGGAATACGATTCCCACTCAAGAGTTTTTAATCAGTTTCCCTTTCAGTTATACTAATTCTCAACCATGTAATGTAACTGTAAGTGATATTTACCATTTCAAGGCCAAGACTTTAAGCAGATATATCCTCCTTGTGGAAGGCATAATAATGTCCCTTTCAAAGACCCTAATTCCCAGAACCTTTGAGTATGTTAAGTTACATGGTAAGAGGGAATTTAAGGTTGAAGATAGAATTAAATTGCTAATCAGCTGACCTTAAATGAAGGAGATTATCTTGGATAAGCTGGATAACAGATCCGATGCAATCACAAAGGTCCGAAAGTGGAAGATGGAGGCAGAATCAGCATCAGAGTGATTTGTTATGAGAACAACTTGACTGACCATTGCTGACTTTGAAGATGAAAGAGAACCATGAAGCAAGGAGTGTATATAGTCTCCAGAAAATGGAACAGGTAAGGAAACAAATAGTACCCTAGAGCCTAGGAAAGGCATGCAGTCCTGCCACACCTTGGTTTTAGCCCAGTAAGACCCATTTCAGACCTCTGCCTACAGAATTGTGACAGAATACATTTGTGTTTCATTAAGTCACAAAGTTTGTGGTAATTTGTTACATCAGCAATAGGAAACTAATACTTTACTCTGATTTTTTCTTTTGCCAGCATGGTACAGTTGACAATGGAGCTTTAGGTGATGGTCGAGCCACAAGGTGGAAGGATTCTGGGCCTCTAAATCACCAGGTAAAGCAAAATCATCTTTGAAACATACACTTTAGACTCTCATGTGGGAAATAATTATATTTGAATGATAGCATTTGTTACAACTTATCCCATCACAGTGAGTTCAAATCTGTGCCTCAGCTTTCTTATTTTAAATAATGAGAAAAATAAGAGTAGTTACCTCAGATAGTTTTTGTGAAAATTAAGTTATTATATCTAAAGTGTTTAGAATGATTCCTGACACATAGTATGTTATCATTAAAATTTAACGTATACATAGACATGCATGCATATACACACACCACACACTGAATTTATAGTATCTCTGATGAACATCAGTGTGAACATTCTAAATAAAGGATTGACTTATTGGTAGGTAGACTGCAGCAACACGCTCAAAGAATCATATCTGTGGCCCAAGAGTGGTTTCTTTTTTTTTTTTTTTTTTTTTTGGAGACGGAGTCTGGCTGTGTCGCCCAGGCTGGAGTGCAGTGGCGGTATCTCGGCTCACTGCAAGCTCCGCCTCCCGGGTTTATGCCATTCTCCCGCCTCAGCCTCCCAGTAGCTGGGACTACAGGCGCCCGCCACCTCGCCCGGCTAGTTTTTTGTATTTTTAGTAGAGACGGGGTTTCACCGTGTTAGCCAAGATGGTCTCGATCTCCTGACCTCGTGATCCGCCCGCCTCGGCTTCCCAAAGTGCTGGGATTACAGGCTTGAGCCACCGCGCCCGGCCTGGTTTCTTTTAAAAATACAAAAAATTCAATATGAAATGTTAATATTCACCATTAGTACTGACTGAAAACTAGTTTCTTTTTTTTTTTTTTTTTTTTTTTTGAGACGGAGTCTTGCTCTGCCGCCCAGGCTGGAGTGCAGTGGCCGGATCTCAGCTCACTGCAAGCTCCGCCTCCCGGGTTCACGCCATTCTCCTGCCTCAGCCTCCCGAGTAGCTGGGACTACAGGCGCCCGCCTCGTCGCCCGGCTAGTTTTTTGTATTTTCTATCAGAGACGGGGTTTCACCGTATTAGCCAGGATGGTCTCGATCTCCTGACCTCGTGATCCGCCCGTCTCGGCCTCCCAAAGTGCTGGGATTACAGGCTTGAGCCACCGCGCCCGGCCGAAAACTAGTTTCTTTCTAGCTCATGAGTTAGAAACAATTTGTATATGTGTTCTTTTTGGAGGGGAGGGGAGCATTTTTTCATAATAGTTCAACAACAGTGAGACACCAGATGATAAAAATCATCTCACATGTTAAAATTCTGTTGTTGCGTTTTTGTTTGTTTGTTTGTTTGTTTTTGTGGTGATGGTGGTGTTTTGTTTTTTGTTCTTTGTGTTTTGTTCCCCCCAACAGAGTTTGGGGTAGATGTCAAAGTGTAACTGCCTAATTCTGATTATGGATGATTTTTCTAGTATCAGGGCTGTATGCTCATGTACTAATAGTGCAAGATTGGAAACATAGTATATAAATAAACATACTTCTTTTACACATAGTATTAACTACAAATGGAAATATCATTTCCAGTAATATTTATTTGTAGCATTACATACAGGTATTTTTAGATTTACATGTGCTACCATAAAGAGGACCACTTGATTCCTCAATACCAAAAATATACATTTGAAAAATAATTCGATGATGTAAATGGTAAGCTCGTATTCATGAAAGAATTCACCCAGTCTAGAACTTCTACCTTCGGTATGTTGACGGATAACCTGCTCTTTGGGGACAGAGGTTGTATTCTCGTATACTCCTTGCTGACACTGGTTTTGCTGATCCACTTTCCTGAGTGTTAGACCTGGGAGGAGACTTTGGTTTGCTGAAATATTCTGCAACAGGTATTTTCATATTATTTCTTCTTATAAATGATGGAGGCTTGTGCTCAGCCTCTGAAATAGAGAAAAAATCTAAATAAGACCATAATCAAGACACTGAATACAGCTTCTCCATGTTTTAGTGGTAAATTATCTACAAAAAACTATGTGAAGTTTAGGTAAATCAGATAGACCCAAAACTCATAAAATAATATATTCCTCTTTTTTTTTTTAACCACTTGCTCATCTTTAATGAGTTATTTGTTCTGTAACATGCAGGATATGTTCCTTCACTCTCAACAGTAAACATGATTTTGATTGCAATGATATAGAGTTGGTTATGGGTAAGAGTGATGGGTGAGAATGGGACAGTGAGAGAAACAAGGAAGATCTATGGTCCTGATGGATGCAACAAAAGAAGAGACAAGCAGGCTAAAACAAGTTAATTGTGCTCATAAGACCTACATAGTTAAACCTAAGCAGGAATAGGGATGTAAGAAGATGCTGAATATCAACAATGGAGAGAAAGGGGCATGACTGGGGAATTCTTATACAAAAAAGTTCCAAATATCTAAGTGATAAAATACGTGTGGGCCTTACAGGTAAGACATCAAGTTGAATAATAGAAACCATCACTGTCATGATGTTACAGTCCCAGGATGAGGAGTTTGGTAGGAGAGGCCAGAAACAATAGGCTGTTCTTGGGGTCTAAGTAGGGGAGTACTTTGTAATTTTTAAACTATACTTACTATTGGCTGTTAGCAGATAGTGCCTCTTTTGGGTTTGGTTAATCACAGTGGAACTTGCTGGGGTCTAGGGTGACCCCAGTGAGCTCTAATTGACTATATATCATTCCTGGTGTAAAGGGAACTTGTAGAAATGACAAGACAGATTTTTGTATAAAGCTTGTAGATACGCTTCATAGTTGTTGCTCTGTAGCCATGAGTGCTCTGCTTGTTTTAAACCTAGAAACTGCCAAACCTACAAGGATACTTTGTTTGGGCTATTTTGGACCAAGGTAGGACTTTCCACAATTCTTGATTCTCCCTGGTGCCCCTATAGACTGGAGCTGGGCTTCTGGTGGGACACAAAACTGCTCTTTTCTATTGTATTTTTGCTGTCTCGTAGGTCACCTGCTTGTGGCTGATTGCCATATTGCCCTTCTCTCTGGTTGACTTTGTTTCCATTGAAATTATTTAGCTCCATTAAGCTCTGAAGAACCAAAACTCTGAGATCATTATCCATTTGTTAGGTCAATGCAGGGTTTCCCTTTTCACTGACTTGCTATAACCAAACCTATAGTTCCTGTTGTCCTGCTGACTTGCTTCTCAAAGAATGTCTGTCCCTGATCAGGCACTTTGCCTTTCAAAACAAAGGTAAATTTATCTTTATGAGAAAGTCAGCAGATACTCTCACAAGAGTTGATCTGGAAATTACTATTGTATTTTTCTGTTTTTTTAAAAGCACTGATCCTTAAAATCTGTTCCCTAGGTCATTAGTACTTACTGGTTTCTTTATACCAACTCAGTAGCTACCAAAAACTGTACTTAACCTTTTGGTACTTCCTTGCTTTCTGCAGATCCTTGACTTGACACTCTAGATCAGTTGGAGAAAGAAAAAAGTGAGTTTCACAGATACAAAAAAGTATTTTCTATAGACTACACTGTCATCAATAAGTTCAGTGTGTATGTATCTTAAATATGCTACCCCAATTCTTTGTTTTTTTTTTTTTTAATGCATACAGTGCTAAATTTACTTCCCAATGAAAACTTCTTCTTACTTTGAGTAAATATCTAACTATTGTATCATATATTAAGGTAGAGATTACCTTACTATCTTCCAGTTTCAGATTTTATGGAAACTTTAAGATAACGACAATTAGTAATATTTTTGTCTTAATGCTTTTTAAATTGACATATTTATAGTTTCAAAAGTGTGTTTTTCCTCTAACTTTAAGCTTTACTCAATTTTTAATTGTAAAGCAACAAGATTTTCTCTCCAAGCTTAAATAATATCCTACCATACATTCTTTCACCATGATTCTACATAAATATATATTTTTCTTCTGTTATTGAAATTACAGCATTTAAGAAAAATTTCTCCTTCAGTAATTTCAATTATTTTAGTAGTTATTTTTCTCTCTAGGGGGCCCCAGGAGTAAATTAGAGAAAATTAAGTGAAGCAATTTGTTTTAATCTTGCATTGTTCTACACAAAAAAGTGAAACCTGTGTGATACACATTTAACAAAATATACACTAACTGTAACAATACAATTTTGATTTCCTTAATTGCATCTATTTTTAGTTAAACTATAAAAACCTTTATTATCTTAGATTTCTAGTTAGCCATTCTTGCTTTTCCCTTAGTGGAAAAATAATTTTTCTTAAAAAGAAAGGTTACCAGATAAGAAAGATATAGTTTCTGCCAAAATGTTCTAAACAGTAGAATTGAGAACAATTCTTATATTACATATATGAAAATGAAAGCAAATATATATTGCAGTCATTTACTGAATAAAGTGGAGCTTTAGAACCTCCTGTTTAACATTTTGAAAGGTAAATAACAAGATAATTCAAAATCTTCATATACCATAGGCCCTCCCTCTAGGAGGCCATTATATCTAATTACCTGATTGGTTGATGCCCTTCTGTATCTCTGGTCAGCACTTTTGATTTTACAAGTACATTTTGGGGCAATTTAACTGTGGGTGGTGATTTAACTGTGGTTGGTTTCCCAGTCTCTGGTGCTGGTTCCATTGAGGTGTTTCTTCTGTGATGAGTCAACAGGTTTATCTCAGCAAGCTCAGAATGAATCAAAGCTGAGACCCATTCTTTTTCTGTTTTAAAAGATAAAAAAGGGTGGAGGAGTGAAGGTTGCAATTGTCATTTTGGCTAGAAACACAAGATTATCCAGCTCCTGAATATGAAAGACTGGTCATCTATTTTCTGGATAGTTACCTATGTGGGAGTAAAGACTTCTACAGAAAAGTTGGTTCATTTTAACATGGTTTCTGTTGACCTGTGATACTGTAGAGTGCCCAGAGTAGTTAACTCACTGAGGCACTTGTCCCTGAATAGCAGTGGAATAGTTTTAAAATATTGAGTACAGTAGCCAGTCTTACAGGCTGCCACCAAAGATATAAGGATACCTATACAAAAATAAGAAGTACAATATGATTCCGTTAAAATACAGACTACTAGGTAATAAATAGTTACAAGCATATCTAGGAAGATATACACCAAAGTATTCACTTAAATGATGTCTGTGGTGATTTTATTGATTATTTCTGTTCTGTCTCATCTCTTTTTTTCTTTCTGGTTCATCTGTTCTTTCTCCCAACAATAAGGATTTATTACTTGTATAGTTTATTAAATGTTACATTCTTAAAAAGGAAAAATAATTGGAAGATAACTAAAGACCCATTGCCTCTAAGCACTTTTCAATTGCCTAAAAGGTAGTATTGAATTCCTGGAGCAAGGTAATATTTCCAAAATGCTTCCTACTTTAAAACATTAGACTGTTCCTCACACATTGGTACTTCCTAGCATTGATCAGTGCAGTGATTCTCAAAGAGTGGTCCTGAGACCAGCATTATCAGCAACACCTGGGAACTTGTCAGAACTGCAAATTCTCAAGTCCACTGCAGAGATTTTGCCTCAGTCAGTAGGATGACCAGCTACATTTGAAGATAGCTGCTCTCTGCCACTTATCAGTGTCTCGATTGGGAATGGCATGTGTTTTCATGAAACAGGACAGGAAGGGCCCAAAAGAGGTTAGGAGATGACTGAGTTGATGGTTTTGCTGGGCAACTGGAAGAGCTGTTGCAGGTTGGGTAGCTGTTCTACTGTTCTACTGTTCTCCTTACCAAAGGAAAGAAAGAAGCTTTGTGTTCAGAGTTAACAACAGGTCAGAGGATGTGCTCAGGGAGGCCCCTGGGTGTGTGGACTCTAGAGGAGCACAAACCAACTCTAGCTGAGAATAATACCTCCCTTGGACACGAGTGTTTCATGTCACTGAAATGAGTTCAATTTAAGGCATACTGAATTTTGGGTTCATTGAATGACCCACATGCATGCAGCTGGATATGCAGAACAGCAATTACCTTATACTGAAACATTGCAGAAATAGTACTGCAACATTATCTTTGCAATCCCAACGTACGAAACTTCAGATATTGGCATATTTCCAGTTTCTGACAATAAATTGAGCTCAGTGTTTTAAAATGTGTATTTTAATCGCACCTTTTGAACTTGCATGAAGTAGCCACTGTAAAACTTCTGCCAGAGAATCAGTATGCAAAATGTCACAGAGCTTTGCCAGGATCTGACAGAGAACATTAGAGTTACATATGAGCAAATAAATAGTACAAGGTTTATCAGTTTTCCTTTACCTTCTCCAAATCCCATCTTCCCAAATATCACTCTGTATATGATGTGCAATTAAGTCAATTGAGATTTTTAACTCAGGAGCTCAATTTCAAATAGCACACAGTAGAATCCTAGTGAAAACAACATTTCCAGCACAATTAATAGTTTAGGGTAGGCTATGGAGTGTGTGTCTGAGGTATTGCTCCTCATAAGAGGGCATTAGCTGTGGGAGTCTGCCCGCAGACCCTGACCTAAACGACAGATGAATAAAACGTACATTGACACACAGATATTCTGTTTTGCCAGTACAGCCGAGTGTCCAACTGCCTGCACACCAAGAGAGGTTTGTCACCGTGGCTGGCCCTGAGCAGCTCGCACTCCAGGCATTTATTTGATAAACAATTCACAACAGAAGCTTTGAGTAAACACACTTGCGGATAATTAACATGGTTAAGAGAGTTCTAGGAATGATTAAAGCCCAGGTACCGAGGTCTAAGTAAATATAATTAGGGGGCGATATCCCTAGTCGACCTCCCCCAAGAAGGCCATCTGGGTCAAAGGTTAGTTAATGGAGGTAGGGTAAACAGACAACTGGAGAAGCCTCTATTGTCCCTAGTATTTACCCGATGACCTAATGTTCCAAGGTAAGAACCAGCTGCCTTCAGTCTGTTCAATTAGTACAAGCTATGTAACCTTCTGACCTTCCAAAAGGTTTGTGACTATTCCCTATAACTTTCCCTAATATTTCCCTTTAATATTTCTACCACCATCCTGAGTGAATCCCAGCATTTGTCTTGCCTTGTCTGTTCAATAGCAATGTCTTCTAGTAGGAATATACTTTTGGTGAATTTATCCTTCCCACTGTACCATAGGGTTCTAATGAGAATCCATCAGTCACAGAACTGGCCCCATCTGCCCTGCTCCTCTCCATAGTCTGAGAGAGAGGGATGTGATCTGGGCTGAAGTCATCGTTGTACCTCAGTTTCTTGAACACAGTGATTGGCCCAATGGGATAGGAATATAATTCCCTTTATTTATTCAGAATGCTTCCTTGAGATTTTTTAAAAAACTCTGGAGCTACAGGCTTAAATGTAGGTGACAGTAGAGATAGAAATATGGAATAATTAATTCTCATAAAAATGGACTATCATAAGCATTAAAATAAAAGTACAATGTGTTAAGTAAGCACAGGTAATGAAGTTTCCTGACTGAGTCTTAACTGTGTCTGCTGTTAGAATTTAGACGTATCTGATATTCATATCTATCTCCTGAACTTCAGTCCTGTATATCCATCTGCCTACTAGATGTATTCACTTAGCTATACTATAGATATTTTGGACACAAAATATATAAAACAAAATCCACATTTATTTTCCTAAAACCTGCTCCAAACTTACTTTTCCTCCTGGTTCCCCTGTCTCAATGAACAGCACCAACATACATTAAACTGTCCAAACCAGATGCTGAGATTCATCCTGGACAACTCCCTTGCCCTTTTCTAAAACATAATGTCAGACAAATTCAGTAAAGTCTACCTTCTAAATACTACGTTTTAAAAATTTTTTTTATTATTATTATACTTTAAGTTCTAGGGTACATGTGCATAACGTGCAGGTTTGTTACATATGTATACTTGTGCCGTGTTGGTGTGCTGCACCCATCAACTCGTCAGCACCCATCAACTCGTCATTTACATCAGGTATAACTCCCAATGCAATCCCTCCCCCCGCCTCCCTCCCCATGATAGGCCCCGGTGTGTGATGTTCCCCTTCCCGAAATCACTCCTTTTGTCTTCATCCTCATTGTCTTGAGCCAACCTAAAGCAACATCAAATCTGGTTTGAGCTACTGCAACATTCATTCTCTTAGTATTTCTGCCTGAAGTCTTAAATTATTATTAATTTAACAAATATTTGTATTAGTCATTGATCTAGATGCTGAAGATAGAGAAGCAAAATTAAATGGCTGAAAAATCAACTGCCCTGTATTGAACTTTGTTATTATGTTAAGATTTCTGTCTTTGATAATGACATATTCTAAAGAGAGAAAGTTAGATTTGCTCCTAATTTCACAACAAATCAACAACTGTGGCAAAAATGGAAAAAAAGCCTCATGGTATTTTCTAAGCCACTCTGCCTCTGTGGATTTTTTATCAATATAGTGATTGCACATCACTCTTAGCTGCTTCTGTCATAGATCACTAGTTGATCAACAACATCCTAGATAATATAATTATCCTTTCAGTGAGAGGATGTAGAATATGTCTTCCTGGGAAACCTCCTGCATTCTCTGTTACAGAAACCTATGCAGATGCACAATGAACACAGTAGCTTCCAATCTCTTCAGAAAAACATTTGTTTCTGCAGCTTGGGGCAGGGATGATGACTACACCTGTAAACCAGGCTTCTTGAGCGTCAGAGATATTATAGCTTTTCCAAAGGGTCACAAATCGAGTCTTGATCAGATCTGGAGAAACGGAAAAGCATCCAATGAGTAGATTCTCTGTGTTATTCCACCTGTGGAAGTTTATTGAACTCACTCTTTGGAATCCCTCAAAAAACTTTTCGTCAATGATCTCATGATTTCTAGGGGCAGAGAAACCTTAATTCCTCAAGGCAACCCCATGTTTCTTTTGCTGTAGTGGTAACTGAAAACGTATATGTAGGGTTCTTTGTATCATCTTGGTAGGCAAAAACTCAGAGCGGACTACCAGAAAGGTTTCTGGAATTGAAAACTTCTCTTCCAACTCCAGAGGATAGGTGCTCAGCATCAGAGATATCCACCATTATCCAGCAAAGATTCTGGGGATTCCAGCCTTGGTTCCTACCATAAAAGTTGTCCTGATATCCTGTCTTTGCAGGACTTTCCAATTCTCATTCTAACAATCATATTTTCCAAAATGGTTCCTGACCTTGAGTTCTGAGTGCCTGTCCTGAACATATTTCATGAAGTGGCATAATGTATATGATTCATATCTTCCCATCTTTATTGGCATTATTCTGTACTCACAAGTCTATGTGCTTTAAGGATGAGTGCAAATTTTAACACGTGTGGAAATTCCTTAAACTTGAAATGGAACTTTTTCAATTACTCCCAATAGAGGGAAGCTCCCTGGTCATTGAACCTATTCAATTAGAAATCAAAGTCAAGGATCCATCCTCAGTTTTTGTGTTTTGTGGCTTGAAAGGGAGTGTACAAAAAACATGGTTCAGCACTTCTTTAACAATATATTTGCCCTCCCAAGTCATAAAAGGTGAGGTCTGGCAGGATTTAATGACTTCAAATCTCTGTAAAGAGTGATCACAGGGGAAAAAATTGGTGGTATTAATGCACATTACCAGAAGAAACTACCCAAACCAGTCCTGGGATTAGAGATTTGAGTGGCAATGAACTGGATTTCTAAGAAACTGTCTTCTCTGGTCAAAGAAAATTGGTTTTGCCAGGTTCTGGAATAGGAGACTTCTATCCTTATGTTTGTCCAAACTTTTTTATTTTTTTATTTGAAAACCTAGGCGTGAACTATCTGACATTGTTTATTCGTATTTATCCCTTAAAAGACATGTTAAATTATTTGTTTGCTGATTACTTAACTTTTGAAATGAAGGAGTTGCTGCACATCAGTATTAAAATAAATAATTCTAAATATATTCATTATCAACTCCAAACATTTAAAGAAGCTGAAACAATGGCCCTTGTTAAAAATTATTATCAAACTTATCAATCCTTGTCTTTTTCTTGGAATTTTTAGTCTACTTGTCCTTTTGCATAGTTTTGAGTGTACCATCTTGCTATTTGTTTTTTTATTTTTTCCTTCTGTTACTGTTCCCCTTATTCTTTCCTCTATCTCCTTTTGGATTAATCAAGCATATTTTAATATTCCACTTTATCCTCTCCATTGGCTTTTTAGCTATACTTTTTTTGTTGTTCAAGGGATTAAAATATGCATCCTTAATCTAATATAGTGTTCCTTGAATTAATATTATACCACTTAATGTATAGTGTAAGAACCTTATGAGTTATACTTCCATTTATCTCTCACCTGAACGTTGTGTTATTGTTGTTTTACATTTTACCACTCTGTTTTCTTTATAACCACACTTATCTCCCTCTCACCTATTCCTTTACTTCCGAATGACAGAACTATAAAATGTCAGCTTATCTTTAAATTTTAAGAGCTTTAAAATGTCATTTCATTGTCTTATGGCTTTCATATTTCTAGTGAGAAGTCAGCTGTCATTTTTATCATTACAGTCATGCACCATATAACAATGTTTTAGTCAACAGTGGACCACAAATACAATGGTGGTCCAATAAGATTATCATACTGTATTTTTACTGTATCTTTTCCTGTTTAGATATACAAATACTTACCATTGTGCTACAATTTCTATAGTATTCAGTATAGTAAAATGTTGTATAGGTTTATAGCTCAGGAGCAATAGGCTATAGCATATGGCCTAGGTGTGTAGTAGCTGTAACATCTAGGTTCATGTAAGTACACTCTGTGTTGTTTATACAACAATGAAACTGTCTGACACATTTCTCAGAATGTATTCCTGTCATTAAGTGATGCATGACTGTATATGTAATATGTCTTTTTTCTCTTGCTGATTTCAAGATACTCTCTTTGGTTTTCTGCAACTTTATTTTGATGTACCCAGATGTAACTTCTGTGTTTATCTTTCTTGGGTTTTGTAAGGTTTCATTAAATTTAGAAAAATATTAGCTATTAGCTCTTCAAATAATTTTTATGCTCTAATCTCTCTTTCCTCTTCCTCTGAGACTCCCATTGCACATGTGTTAGATCACCCAATATATCCTCACAGGTCAGTAAGCTTTTGTTTACTTATTTTGAAGTCTTTTTACTTTAATTTGGATTTTTTTAATTGCCCTCTCTTTAACTCCACTTACATATTTTTTTCTGCAGTGCCACATGTGCTGCTAATCACATCCAGTGAAATTTTGGTTTCAAATATTGTACGGTCATGCATTACTTAATGACAAGAACACGTTTTGAGAAATGCATCATTAATGATCCAATCATTGTGTGGACATCATACTGTGTGCTTACATAAACCTAGATGATACAACCTACTATACACTTAGGCTATATGGTATAGCCTATTGTTCCTGGGCTACAAACCTGTACAGCATGTTACTGTACTAAATACTGTAGGCAATTGTAACACATTGGTAAGTATTTGTGTATATAACCATATCTAAACATAGAAAAGGTACAGTAAAGATACCATATTATATACTTATGGTATCACTGTCATATTTATGATCTGTTATTGATGGAAACATTGTTATGCAGTGCATAGCTGTATTTCTCAATTCTAAGGTTTCCTTTTGGTCTCTTTTTAATTTCCATTTCTCTTGAGAGATGCCTCATCTATTCACTCATTATGTCTTTTTTTCCTAGAAATCTTTGAAAATCTTTAAAAACAATCTCTTTTACAGCCTTTTCTACTAATTTCCACATCTGTGCCATTTCTGTGTCTGTTACTATGAATTCTTTTTTTCCTTCTGCTTATGGGTTGTAGTTGCTGCTCTTTGCATGTCTAATAACTATTATTTGAGGGACTTTGTATATGCTACATTGTGGAGAGTCTACATTTTGCAACCTATGGATCAGGAGGTGCCCTCATGAGCCCCTGCCACAGGGCCCTGGGCATGAAACACAGAGCTATGTGGAGTCTCAGCAGAATAGCCACTCAGGTACACACAGAAACATACTCCAGCTCAGGAATCCTGGCAAGACAGGAAATCTATCTGTACATATCCCTAGGAAGGGGACTGAATCCAGGGAGCTAAGCAGCATCATTCTGTTTGCCCCACTTATGGGGTTCTCACAAGTTAAGACCCACTGGCTTGGAATTCCAGCCAGCCAGTGGCAACAGGCTGGAGACTGCCTGTGATGGGACCGAGTTCCCAGGGGAAGGGGCAGCCAGCATCTCTGTGTTTTGGTCAACTTAGCTGTTCTAGCCTGCTGGCTCCAGGAAGTGCAGGCCATCCGGACAGGGAGGAGTCCCCACCACCAAGGCACAGCTGCTGTGCCAGATCATGCCCAGACTGCTTCTTTAAGTGGGATCCCAATCCATTCCTTCTCACTCGGTGGGGCCTCCCTGTGTGCAGCAACTCCAGCCAGGGTCATATGCACAGAGCTCTGATCTCCCCCCGGGACAGAGCCTTCCAGGGGGAGGGGCAGCTGTTGTCTTAGCATTTCAGTTGACTCAACCATTCCAGCCTGCCAGCTCTGGAAAGTCCAAGTGGTCTGGATGAGGAAGAGATCCCCCCAATCCAGCATACCTGCTCTCCCCAAAAGCAGCCAGACTGCTTCTTTAAGTGGGTCCCTGATCCCATTCCTCCTGACCCAGTAATACCTTCCAATAGAAGCCTCCACACACCTCATCTAGGAGCATTTGAGCCAGCAACAGGTCAGTAGCCCCCTAGGATGGAGATCCCAGAGGAAGGAGCAGGCAGACATCTTTGCTGTCTTGCAGCCTTCACTGGTGATACCTCCAGGTATGGGAAAACTCAAGGCAACCAGGGTCTGGAGCAGACCCCCGGCAAACTGCAGCAGCCCTACAGAAGAGTGCCCTGACTGTTAGAAGAAAAACAAACAAACAGAAAATAACAGCAACAAAAAAAAAGATGCCACAAAAATCCCATTTAAAGGTCAGTAACCTCAAAGATTGAAGGTAGATAAGCCCACAAAGATGAAAACGAATCAATGCAAAAACGCTGAAAACTCAAAAAGGCAGGGTGCTTTTTCTCCTCCAAATGACTGCAACACATCTCAAGCAAGGACACAGAACTGGGCTGAGTCTGAGATGGCTGAATGAGAGAAGTAGGCTTCAGAAGGTGGGTAATAACAAACTTTGCTAAGCTAAAGGAGCATGTTGTAACTTAATGTAAAGAAGCTAAGAATCATGATAAAACAATACATAAGCCAATAACAAGAATAGCCAGTTTAGAGAGCAACATAACTGACCTGATGTAGCTGAAAAACACAACACAAGAACTTCACAATGTAATGTAATTGTAAGTATTAATAGCAGAAAAGACCAAGTAGAGGAAAGAATCTCAGAGCTTGAAGAGTATCTTTCTGAAATAAGACAGGCAGACAAAAATAGAGAAAAAAGAATGAAAAAGAATGAACAAAACCTCCAATAAATGTGGGATTATATAAGAAGACTGAACTTAAGACTGATTGGAATACCTAAAAGAGATGAGGAGAATGGAACCAAGTTGGAAAACATACTTCAGGATGTCATCTAGGAGAACTTCCCCAAACTAGCAAGACAGGCCAACATTCAAATTCAGGGAATCTGGAGAACCCTAGTAAGATACTCCATGAGAAGATCCATCCTCAGGCACATCATCTTCAGATTCTCCAAGGTCAAAATGAAAGAAAAAACATTAAGGGCAGCCAGAGAGAAGGGTCAGGTCACATACAAAGGGAAGTCCATCAGACTAATACCACATCTCTCAGTGGAAACCCTACAAGCCAGAAGAAATTGGGAGCCAATATTCAACATTCTGAAAGAGTTTCCAACCCAGAATTTCACATCTGGCCAAACTGAGCTCCATAAGCGAAGGAGAAATAAGATCCTTTTTAGACAAGCAAATGCTGAGGGAATTTGTCACCACCAGGCCTGCCTTGCTCCTGAAGGAAGCACTAAATATGGAAAGGAAAACTTTTACCAGCCACTACAAAAACACAGTTAAGTACACAGACCAGTGACACTATGAACCAACCATATAAACAAGTCTGCAAAATAACCAGCTAGCATCATGGTGACAAGATCAAATTCACACATAGCAATACTAACCTTAAATGTAAATGGGCTAAATGCATTAGAGAAATGCAAATCAAAACCACAATAAGATACCATCTCACACCAGTCAGAATGACGGATTATTAAAAAGTCAAAAAACAGCAGATGCTGGCAAGGTTGTGGAGAAAAAGGAACAATTTTACACTGTTGGTGGGAGTATAAATTACTCCCACCATTGTGGAAGGCAGTGTGGTGATTCCTCAATGATCTTGAGGCAGAAATACCGTCTAATCCAGCAATCCCATTACAGGGTATATACCCAAAGGAATATAAATTATTTTGTTATATATGCATGCATATGTTCACTGCAGCACTATTCACAATAGCAAAGACATGGAATCAACCTAAATGCCCATCAATGATAGACTGGATAAAGAAAATGTGATACATGTACACCATGGAATACTATGCAGCCATAGAAAGGAATGAGATCGTGTCCTTTGCAAGGACATAGATGGAGGTGGAAGCTGTTATCCTCAGCAACTAATGAAGGAACAGAAAACCAAACACCACATGTTCTTACTTATAAGTGAGAGCTGAACAACGAGAACACATGGACATATGGTGGGCAACAACACACACTGGGACCTGTCAGGGAGTGTTAGGGGAGAAGGAGAGCATCAGGAAGAATAGCCAATGGATGCTGGGCATAATACCTAGGTGATGGGATGATCTGTGCAGCAAACCACCAGGGCGTAGGTTTACCTATGTAACAAACCTGCACATCCTGCACATATACCCCAGAACTTAAAATGAAAGTTGAGGGAAAAAATAGTGTTTTGTTCTTGAACATTATTAATATATTGGCAGGTGAACTTGATGTCCTGAAATTTTATTTTAGGATTTGAGAATCTAGCCTAGAGTAGCCTGTATTGCAGGGCTATTTTTAAGGTGTAACTTTTCTGGGGTCTGAATTGAAGTCCTGGTATGTTCCGCAAGGTATCTTCACTCCAGCGAAGTCTTTTCAGGGTTTCTTAGAACTCCAGCAACTCTAAGCTCTGTAATACCTCCCATTAGCTCTCCTTGCCAGGTCTCAGAGTCATCCTGTACATGTGGGGCTTCATATTGGACTGAACACTTAATGGTACCCCTAAATTTCTGGAGCTCATTCTCTGCACAGATTTATCTTCTTCAGATCTTACTTTGCAAATTCCACCCACCTCAGCATCCCCAAATACTAAATACTAAAACTCTGTTTTCTGCACCTAGTGAAGTTGCTGCTGTCTGTTCAGGCTCCACTTCTCTGTGCCATGATTAGGCATGTGCCCCAGGCAGAAGTCTGGGTTGAATATGGAAATAACCCCAATTGTTTCTCTTCTCTCAATGGTCCAATCTGTAGTGCCTGTTGCCCAGTACCTGAAAATCATTTCTGTATATATTTTGCTGAATTATATAGTTTTTTTAAAGCAGAAGGTTAAGCATTGAACCTAATCTATCATTTTCGAATCAGAGTCCCTTGCTTGCAACTTTGTCACCCCTTATCTCCCCAAATTAATCTGCATATTGTATCCAGAGTGGTTTTTCTAAAGTACAGTTCTAACTATGTAATTCTTATACTTACAAAGTAATACAATATCTTTTAGTGCTTAAAATTCTTTATTGGCTTCCCACACCCCTTGGGACGAAATATGGACACCTTGATAGGGCTTATAAAGTACTACACTATCCAGTCTATTCTTAAGTCTCCAGCCCCATCTCTTGCGACTTTCTCCACGCACCATCTGCATCAACCATATTAATTGTTGTTCGTTGTTTTAATTAAGCAATGCTCTCACACCTTAGTCTTAAGATACGAAGGTCACTTGACTGGGAAAGATCTCTTCCATACTTCTCTTTATCTTCTGATTACATCCTAAACATTCTTTACGTCCCTTTCTCCTTGAAGGCTCTCTGAGCTGCAAAGTCTCCTGGTACATGTTCTCATAACAGTTGCACTATTACTTCATAAGCTCTATGAATGAAGAAATTGATTGTATCCTCATACTCTAGTATTTTGTAGTTTGACATTAAATATTTACAGAATAAATAGATGTGTTTGGTCAACTTTTCTTTTTAAATTTGAGACTCAGTGGGTACATGTGCATGTTTGTTACATGGATATATTGAATAATGCTGAGCATTGGGCTTCAGTTAATCCACCACGCAAATAGTGAACAAAGTTCCTGATAGTTTTTCCTTCTTTGCTTTCCTTCCTTCCTCCTACCTTTTGGAGTTTCCAGTGTCCATTGTTCCCATCTTTATGTCTACATGTACCCAGTGATTAGCTCCCATTTACTGGTGAGACTATGCAGTATTTGGTTTTCTGTTTCTGTATTCATTGACTTAGAATAATGACCTATAGCTGCATCCAGGTTGCTGCAAAATGTATTATTCTATATTTTAAGGCTGTGTAGTATTCTATGGTGTATATGTACCACCTTTTCTTTATCCAGTTCATCACTGATGGGCACTGAGATTGATTCCATGTCTTTGCTATTGTGAATATTGCTGTGATTAACATGCTAGTGCAGGTGTCTTTTTATCTTTTAGAACTATTTATTTTCCTTTGGGTATATACCCAGTAATGGGATTGCTGGTTTGCATGGCAATTCTGTTTTTAGTTCCTTGTGAACTCTCCAAACTGCTTTCCACAGAGGCTGAACTAATTTATAGTCCCACCAACCGTTTATAAGAGTTTGGCAGACATTTTGGTGTTATGTCTATAAATTCCAGATCTTTGGAAGGAAGGCTTAAAACAAAGTGCTAATAGACATGGAATTATGTTTCTCTTTCCTTTTAAAGTAATAATCATGAAACTGCATACCCTTTCACACATACCCCTGCAAAAACATTTCCTGATTTCACAGCCCATTTAGAGTTACTCAATGGATAGTAGGAAATTAGAAAATATTCCAGATTGTTTTTTGTAGGAAACATGGAAGAATAGAATACCTCCGAGATGAGCAATATTTCTGGGGCTCTTTTATATAAGACAAAAAAATCTTGATAAAACCTATTTTATCACTTTACTCCCTCTCTGTTCATTTATTTAGCAAATAGTCAACAACTGTTTGGCAAAATGCCATTGTCTGTGTGCCAGTTAATATTTTTCAAGTGAAGTGATGAGTGCTAAGAAATCAGTTATGAACAAGGCAGACAAGATCCCTGCCTTCAAAGGGTTTATACTTTAGTGAGTTTTATATCAACTGATGTCCAGCTAAGTTGATTTTTGTAAAATAGAAGATGCGTTTGAGACGAGGACTCTTTCATAGATGCCCAGAAACCCAGTTCTATAGGATCATGCTGGTCTATTGATACGCCCAAGGAAGAATGTCAGTCTTACTAAAACTGCATTCAGATTATGGATTATTTGAGTTGAGAACTATGTATTTAGCTGATTTTCTACAGTTATCTTTTGATCTTGAGTTGACTTTTCCTTTTAATTTATTTATTCAATATCCAACAAATACTCATCTAACAATTACTAGGTATCTAGCACTCACCTAGGCACTGAAGATTAAGCAGTAGCAAAGGCAGACAAGTGTGAGATCTTATATGATTTAAATTTTAGTGGGAGTGGGGTGAGGAGAGAGAGAAAATATTGAACCAAATAAATAAGTCTGAACATACATATATAGCATATTTATGCAAAAAATAACAAAGGGTAATGGGATATAGAGTGACTGGTTAGCTACTGTAGATTGGATTATTAGAGAAAGTATTTTTGAGTAAGCGATACTTAAACTTAATGAGAAGGTGATCACTGAGCCAATAAAGAGAAAGATAATTCTTAAAGCAAAGCTCTTAAGGTGAGAATGAGAAAATTACAGAAAGATCAAAGTGCCAGGGTGTAGCAGGTGAAACAGTGATTCTGAAGACTGTGTATAATATAAAGTCTTTAGCCAGAATCATCAGGAAATAATGTATAAACATAAGTCAAATATGTAGATACTCTCCCTTCTATACATTTCCTTCTATTCTTCTCAAGTTTAATCATCAGGATGAATTATCACATCAATGTCACTATCATACTCTGGGCTCTACTTTTAAAATACTTCCTTATTAGTCTTATTCAATAACCATCTCAACAATGTGCTCTGTTATTTGTAATTACAACTACAGATACTGATTACTTAAACTTCCAATTAGAGTCATCATTACAATCTTTTAACCCTTAGTTCATGGTAGTGGGACTTACGGTGGTTCAATGTAGAGGTTATCAAAGAGATTAAAAGAAGGAAAAAATGGCAGATGACAGATATTAGCTGACTGATGTATTCTTGATTTTATATCATTCTCAGAAATAACTGTGGCTGGGGAGGGACTTTCAGGAAGCTGATATGACATATTACTATTAATATAACTAAGTTTATAACCCCAGGCAGAGAAAGTTTGAAGACATAATTTTGCAAAGAAAAGAGGAAGAGATGAATGTTGATTAGAGGAATCTATGCTTTAAAATACAAGAAGTAAATGTATAGATTGCAGCAAGACATTAAGAATAGTGCCTCTCAAGTATTAAGATGATAATGAAAGATGGAAAGAATAGGACTGGGTTTGTTTGATAAACACCAGGCTTTTCATTATGTCTGAACCAAAGATTGTGTTAATCTAAGAGTGTCAATATTCCAAGGAAAAGTAAGACTGGAAATGAAAATAGGAATATGCCTTGGATTTCAGGCTAAGCAGTCTTAAATCAACTCAGTTATCAGTAAGGAATCATTTAAGAGTTTTAAGGACACTAGTGGTATTAATTTTTTTGTATATTCATGCTGTTTCCAAGTTATGGATTTGATAAACCTGATACTTACTTTTATTTCCTGATCCAGATAGTTTGGTATGCAAATGGTGTTTGCTTTCACATCATTCTTGGTACTCGTCATCCCTGAAGAACAGGAGCCAGGCGTAGAGCATGCCTTTGGAGGTGATGGTGGACTTTTGGCCTTAATTTCTTCCTAAATCAAAGGTATAATATAACCAATATACATTTGCACCCGTCTATATTTTCTATGAAAACTCAATGAAAAATGAGTAAGAAATATTGTGGTTAATGAGAAACACATGAAAGTAAAAAAGGTTAGTGTTATCTTAAACTATCAAATATTTATATTGGGAGACAAAACAAATAATGATATTAACTTTTGATGAAATCACTTTAAACTCTTGGTCAAATAACAAGATAACAAATTTGTAGTATGCAATGTATAACCTTTTACATCGCAATTCCAGATAACAGCCAACTCATGACATGAGATTTGCTGTTAAGTTGGGAAGATTTCTCTTTTGTGGCCAGGAAAAGACAGCTGAGAGGTTTTATGCTTTGTCTGTGAAGCAACTACATGATGCAAGTTGCTACCTCCTTGCTCTTAAGTAACAGCTAACAGCTGGAGAGTTAGAAAGGCAAACTAAATTTCTTCCCTTGATCAGTTGGAAGGGAAATACAAAGGTTATTTTCTTGTTCTGGGAGGTAAATATACTGTTTGCAATTTTTAAAAATTAAAAGGTTGTGGAAGCTTTAAGTCCATGAAGAGTTATAGAAGCCTTAGATCCATGTGCCTGTTCCAGGAAAGGCTTTCTACCCTTCGAAGTGACTGATTTGTAACAACACATAGAACCTAGTACATAAATGAGTCAACAGCCTGGGATTTTGATGATTGGAATTGATAGAATAATATTTAACTTTATGTTTAGTAAAAATGAAGCTATATTGTATTTGAGGTTTTTTAAAATTATACTTTAAGTTCTAGGGTATGTGTGCACAACGTGCAGGTTTGTTACATATGTATACATGTGCCATGTTGGTGTGCTGCACCCACTAACTCATCATTTACATTAGGTATATCTCCTAATGCTATCCCTCCCCACTCCCCCAACCCCATGACAGGCCCCGGTGTGTGATGTTCCCCTTCCTGTGTCCAAGTATTCTCATTGTTCAATTCCCACCTATGAGTGAGAACATGTGGTGTTTGGTTTTTTGTCCCTGCGATAGTTTGCTGAGAATGATGGTTTCCAGCTTCATCCATGTCCCTACAAAGGACATTAACCCATCCTTTCTTATGGCTGTGTAGTATTCCATGGTGTGTATGTGCCACATTTTCTTAATCCAGTCTGTCACTGATGGACATTTGGATTGGTTCCAAGTCTTTGCTATTGTGAATAGTGCCACAATAAACATACGTATGCGTGTGTCTTTATAGCAGCATGATTTATAATCCTTTGGGTATATACCCAGTAATGGGATGGCTGGGTCAAATGGTATTTCTAGTTCTAGATCCTGGAGGAATCACCACACTGTCTTCCACAATGGTTGAACTAGTTTACAGTCCCACCAACAGTGTAAAAGTGTTCCTATTTATCCACATCCTCTCCAGGACCTGTTGTTGCCTGACTTTTTAATGATAGCCATTCTAATTGGTGTGAGATGGTATCTCATTGTGGTTTTGATTTGCATTTCTCTAATGGCCAGTGATGATGAGGATTTTTTCCTGTGTCTGTTGGCTGCATAAATGTCTTCTTTTGAGAATTGTCTGTTCAGATCCTTTGCCCACTTTTTGATGGGGTTGTTTTTTTTGTTTGTTTGTTTGTTTGTTTTGTTTTTGTAAATTTGTTTGAGTTCTTTGTAGGTTTTGGATATTAGCCCTTTGTCAGATGAGTAGATTGCAAAAATTTTCTCCCATTCTGTAGGTTGCCTGTTCACTCTGATGGTAGTTTCTTTTGCTGTGAAGAAGCTCTTTAGTTTAATTAGATCCCATTTGTCAATTTTGGCTTTTTTGCTATTGCTTTTGGTGTTTTAGACATGAAGTCCTTGCCCATGCCTATGTGCTGAATGGTATTGCCTAAGTTTTCTTCTAGGGTTTTTATGGTTTTAGGTCTAACATTTAAGTCTTTAATCCATCTTGAATTAATTTTTGTATAAGGTGTAAGAAAGGGATCCAGTTTCAGCTTTCTATATATGGCTAGCCAGTTTTCCCAGCACCATTTATTAAATAGGAAGTCCTTTCCCCATTTCTTGTTTTTGTCATTTTGTCAGAGATCAGATGGCCGTAGATGTGTGGTATTATTTCTGAGGCCTCTGTTCTGTACTATTGGTCTGTATCTCTGTTTTGGTACCAGTACCATGCTGTTTTGGTTACTGTAGCCTTTTAGTATAGTTTGAAGTCAGGTAGCATGATGCCTCCAGCTTTGTTCTTTTGACTTAGGATTGTCTTGGCAATGTGGGCTCTTTTTTTATTCCATATGAACTTTAAAGTAGTTTTTTCCAATTCTGTGAAGAAAGTCATTGGTAGCTTAATGGGGATGGCATTGAATCTATAAATTACCTTGGGCAGTATGGCCATCTTCATGATGTCAATTCTTCCTGTCCATGAGCATTGAATGTTCTTCCACTTGTTTGTGTCCTCTTTTATTCCGTTGAACAGTGGTTTGTAGTTCTCCTTGAAGAGGTCCTTCACATCCCTTGTAAGTTGGATTCCTAGGTATTTTATTCTCTGTGAAGCGATTGTAAATGGGAGTTCACTCATGCTTTGGCTCTCTGTTTGTCTGTTGTTGGTGTATACAAATGCTTGTGATTTTTGCACGTTGATTTTGTATCCTAAGACTTTGCTGAACTTGCTTTTCAGGTTAAGGAGATTTTGGGCTGAGACAATGGGGTTTTCTAAATACACAGTCATGTCATCTGCAAACAGGGACAATTTAACTTCTTCTTTTCCTAATTGAATACCCTTTATTTCTTTCTCCTGCCTGATTGCCCTGGCCAGAACTTCCAACACTATGTTGAATAGGAGTGGTGAGAGAGGGCATCCCTGTCTTGTGCCAGTTTTCAAAGGGAATGCCTCCAGTTTTTGCCCATTCAGTATGATATTGGCTGTGTATTTGTCATAAATAGCTCTTATTATTTTGAGATACTTTCCATTGACACCTAATTTATTGAGAGTTTTTAGCATGAAGAACTGTTGAATTTTGTCAAAGGTCTTTTCTGCATCTATTGACATAATCATGTGGTTTTTGTCTTTAGTTCTGTTTATATGCTGGATTACGTTTATTGATTTTCATATGTGGAAGCAGCCTTGCATCCCAGGGATGAAGCCCACTTGATCATGGTGGATAAGCTTTTTGATGTGCTGCTGGATTCGGTTTGCCAGTATTTTATTGAGGATTTTTGCATTGATGTTCATCAGGGATATTGGTCTAAAATTCTCTTTTTTGTGTGTGTGTCTCTGCCAGGCTTTGGTATCAGGATGATGTTGGCCTCATAAAATGAGTTAGGGAGGATTCCCTCTTTTTCTATTGTTTGGAATAGTTTCAGAAGGAATGGTACCAGCTCCTCCTTGTACCTCTGGTAGAATTCAGCTGTGAATCTGGTCCTGGACTATTTTTGGTTGGTAGGCTATTAATTATTGCCTCAATTTCAGAGCCTGTTATTGGTCTATTCAGGGATTCAACTTCTTCCTGGTTTAGTCTTGGGAGGGTGTATGTGTCCAGGAATACATCCGTTTCTTCTAGATTTTCTAGTTTATTTAGAAAAGCATGTAGGTGTTTACAGTATTCTCTGGTGGTAGTTTGTATTTCTGTGGAATCGGTGGTGATATCCCCTTTGTCATTTTTTATTGAGTCTATTTGATTCTTCTCTCTTTTCTTCTTTATTAATCTTGCCAGCGGTCTACCAATTTTTTTGATCTTTTCAAAAACCAGCTCCCAGATTCTTTGAGTTTTTGGAGAGTTTTTGTGTCTCTATCTCCTTCAGTTCTGCTCTGTTCTTAGTTATTTCTTGCCTTCTGCTAGCTTTTGAATGTGTTTGCTCTTGCTTCTCTAGCTCTTTTAATTGTGATGTTAGGGTGTTAATTTTAGATCTTTCCTCCTTTCTCTTGTGGGCATTTAGTGCTATAAATTTCCCTCTACACACTGCTTTAAATGTGTCCGAGAGATTCTGGTATGTTGTGTCTTTATTCTCATTGGTTTCAAAGAATATCTTTATGTCTGCCTTCATTTCATTATGTACCCAGTAGTTATTCAGGAGCAAGTTGTTCAGTTTTCATGTAGTTTACTGGTTTTGAATGAGTTTCTTAATCTTGAGTTCTAGTTTGATTGCACTGTGGTCTGAGAGAGAGTTTGTTATAATTTCTGTTAAGTTTATTATACAGACTTATTTTTGGAAAAACAGTAACACATTAAGTCCTTAATGTTGTTAGTAGCTCTTAGAAACTGACTTTACATGATATGATATATAACAAATCCATTTTTTTTCTCATCAACTGATATGGTTGGCTCCATGTTCCCTCCCAAATCTCACCTTGAATTGTGATAATCCCCACATGCCAAGGATGGGACCTGGTGGAATTAACTGAATCATGGGGTCAGGTTCCCCCATACTGTTTTCATGAAAGTGAGTTCTCATGAAATCTGATGGTTTTTATAAGTGGCCTCCCCCTTTCCTTGGCTCTCACTTCTCTTGCCTGCTGCCATGTAAGACATGCCAGTTTTGCTTTCTGCTATGATTGTAAGTTTCCTGATGCCTCCCTAGCCATGCAGAACTGTTAGTCAATTATACCTCTTTTCCTTATAAATTACCTAGTCTTGGATATGTCACACAAATAAAGTCCAGCAATTGAGTCATGAGTCAAAGAAGTTTGAACTCAGTGAAAATGGTATGTACAAAAATTGTGAGAGTGGCTAAAGCAATTTTAAGAGGGGAATTTATAGCTTTAAAATACATGTGTTAGAAAGATAAAATGAGTTGGAAAAAGAACAATAAAGTATTTAATAGAAAGAGAAAACTAATAACAGCAGATATTAATAAAATAGAAAATATACAACATAGATAATCAAAAATCATGAAAATCAACTCTTCGATATACTAATAAAATCAATAAACTTATTGAATAAACTTTTGTTGAAAATTATAAACTTCTTTTAATTGAGAAAAACAAAGACACAAATCAACACAACTAATATGTAAAAGGGTACTTCTTACAGAACCAGCAGATATTTTTAAAAGAATATAAGGATATTATGCATAACTTAGTCAATAAATCTGAATATTTAGATTGAATAAACAGTTTTTAGAAAAGAATATATTACCAAAAATTGAATCAAGGAGAAATAGAAAATCTGAACAGTTTTATAACAAAATAGATTTTAAAGCAAAGAATAGTGTCAGGGGCGAAGACAGTAACTTTATAATGATAAAAAGATCATTTTATCAAGAAGATGTAGCAAACCTAAACAGTTTTATGCCTAATAAGAGAGTTTCAAAATATGTGATTAAAAACTGGTAGAAATGGAAAGAGAAATTTAGAAATCCACAATTATAATCAGAGATTTCAGCACCTCTCCCTCAATAATTGGCAGAAAAAGCAGCAAATCAGTAAGGCTACAGAACGAGAGTCCCCAAATCCCTGGACCACAACCTGCTGCACAGCAGAATGTGAGCAGTGGGAGAGCAAGTCAGCATTACCGCCTGAGTTCTGCCTCCTGTCAGATCAGCAGTGGCATTAGATTCTCATGGGAGTGCAAACCCTATTGTGAACTGCGCATGCAAGGGATGTAGGTTGTGTGCTCCTTATGAGAATGGAATGCCTGATGATCTGAGGTGGAACAATTTCATCCTGAAACCATTCCCCCCATCCCACCATAGGTCTGTAGAAAAATAGTCTTCCAAAAAAGGTTGGGAGCTGCTGCTACGGAAGACTTGAACAACAGTATCATCTAACTTGACCTAATTGATGTTTATATTGCGTTCTACCAAACAACAGCAGAGTGAACATTTGTTTCATGGGTACATGAAAAATTTATTAAGGTCAACAATACTCCAGGCCATATAACAAGTCTCAATAAATTTAAAACATTACAAAGTATACAAAGTGTGTTCTCTGACTACAGTGGGATTAAATTGGAATTAATAACACAAAGATATCTGGAAAATCCCCCAAATATTTAGAAAGTAAATAACATGATTTTAAGTAACCCATAGGTGAAAAAAGAAATCAAAAAGGATATCAGGAAGTATTTTGAACATAATGAAAATGAAAATTCAACATAGTAAATTTTGGGGGATGCAGGCAAAGTAATGCTTATAGGAAAAATGTAATAATAAATGCTTATATTGGAAAAAAAGTCTCAAATCAATGACCTAAGATTTTACCTTCTATAAAGATAGGAGCCAAAGTCAGTGAAATGGAAACAAAAGCAAAACGATAGAAATACTCAATGAAATGAAATATTGATTCTTTAAAATGATCAATAAAACTCACAGACCTCTAGCTAGACACATCAGGAAAAAAAGAAGACACAAATTGCCAAAATCAGGGATGAGGAAACAAACATTAAACATTATAAAATAATAAAAGGAATATTTTATGAAAAACTTTATATCAATAAGTCAACAACTTAGATGAAATGGACATATTCTTTGCAAAATATAAACTACCAATGCTGGCTAAAGAAGAAATAGACAACCCAAATAGCCTATATCTATATATAAAAAAAAAAAGAAATTGAATTTGTAGTTAAAAACCTTGACTCAAAGGAAATATCAAGCCTAATATCTTACTGAAGATTTCTACTAAACTTTTAAGGAAGAAATAATATCCGTTCTACATAAAATCTTCCAGAATATTAAAGAGGAATTCCCAGTTTATTCTATAAAGCCAGCATTATGCTGATATTAAAACCAGAAAAAGACTTTATAAGAAAACTATAAACAAATATTCCTCATAAACATAGACACAAGAATGCTAACAATATGTTATGAAATTTTAGTATATAACAAGGATAATACATCACGACTAAGTGAGGTTTTTACCAGATGTCCGAGGTTGGTTCAAATTGGAAACGTAGCCAGTGTAATTCACTATATTAACAGACTAAAAAAGAAAAATCATTTGATCATCTCAGCTAGATACTAAAACAGCATTTGGCAAAATACATCTCTCCCCATTTCTGTTAAAACTCTCAGCACACTAGGAATGGAAGGGAACTTTCTCAGTCATATAAAGGGCATCCATAAATAAAGTAAATTAACATAATACTTAATGGTGAAAGTCTGAATGCTTTCCTCCTACAATCAGGTACATGGCAAGGATGTCTGCTCTCGTCACTTCTATTCAACATTGTACTAGAGATTCTAGCCATTGCAATAAAGCACGATACAGAGATAAACAGCAAGCAGATGTGAAGTTATAGTGAAAAAAATTATAAATTTTTGAAAGACACTTATCAAAAAAAGAGCAGTCCTCAGACTGGAAGAAAATATTTGCAAAAACATACATGTAACAAAAGATTTAATCTAGAATATGTGAAGAACTTTTACAATGTCATAATAAAAAAGTCAACAACCCAATTTTTTTTTTTTTTTTTTTAGACGGAGTCTTGCTCTGTCACCAGGCTGCAGTGCAGTGGCACGATCTCGGCTCACTGCAATCTCCACCTCCTGGATTCAAGCAATTCCCCTTCTCAGCCTCCCAGTAGCTGGAAATACAGGTATGCACCACCATGCCTGGCTAATTTTGTTTTTTGTATTTTAGTACAGACGGGGTTTCACTATGTTGGCCAGGATGGTCTCGATCTCCTGACCTCATGATCTGCCCACCTCAGCCTCCCAAAGTGCTGGGATTACAGGCGTGAGCCACTGCACCCGGCCAACAACCCAGTTTAAGAATTGGGCAAAATATCTAACAATGTATTTCCCATGAAAAGATATATACATGACAAGTAAGAATTGGAAAAGATGTCAACCTCATGAGGAAAATGCAAATTAAAACCACAATAAGATACTACTGCATACCCACTAGGTTGGCTAAAAATAAAAAGACTGACCATTCTAAGTTTGGGGAAGACATGGAGAAAAGAAAACTCATATGCTGCTGGTGGGAATGTTAAATGGGACAATCATTTTGGAAAACAATTTGGCTATTTCTTAGAAACTTAAACATACAACTACTATAAGACACAGTTATTTCACTCATAGGAATTACCCAAGAGAAAAGAAAGTATATATCCAAACAAAGACTTGTAGACAAATGTTTATATTAGCTTTGCTAGAAATTGGGAGTGACCTAAATGTCCCTCAACAGGTAAATAGATCAACACATTGTAGGATAACCATACAATTGAATACTACTCAGCAATAAAAAGGAATGAACTACTGATGCACTTAAGAACATGGATGAATCTTAAAATAATCATGCTGAGTTAAAGAAACCAGATTTTAGAAAGAGAATTCACCATATGACTTTATTTTTATAAAATCCAAAAAAGTCCATGCTAATCTTTAGCAACAGAAAGCAGACAAACATTTGCCTGTGGGACGGCCAGAATCGTGAGAAAACTTTTGGGAGTGATGAGGATGTGCATTCTCTTGACTGAAGTGGTAGTTTCCCAGGTTTGTATTTGTCAAAGCTCATTAAATTGTGCACTTTGAATAGTGTATCTTATATCATGTTAATTAGACTTTACTAAAGCTGTAAAAATATTGTGAAACATGGTGACTTTTCAGAAAGGCATGTAAAAAAAAGGAGAGGAACTGACAGAAGTCAAACTAACTAGATAGCGGTACACAGCTGTTCCTTACCTTTTTAATTACTAAGGGATTCTCACTGGAAGTTTTGAAGCACTCTTTAATTTTTCTACTGGGCTCTGAAATAAAATTGAGGAAAAATATATTTAGATTAAACTGAAAAAGAATCTATATCACATGATATATGTGTCAATTGCTGAAATCAATGAGAGTATTTCTGACTTTAAGGTCAATTCAGGAATCTGTTTATAAATATTAGGAAATTTGCAGGTAAATGGCATTATAATAACATAAAATATTTGCATTTAAAAACTAGTTCTATGCCCAAGATGATGATATAAGAACACACAGAAAATGCTTTCTTGATCTGGTTAAACTGGTTTAAAAAGTATATATTTTAGTATAAGACATATTTTTCTCTGTTTCCTGTCTATATAAATGTCACTTTATCTAATTAAAGATAATTTTTTTTTTGTTATTTGACCTTTAGACAGAAAGATGGTTTGTGCTGAGTTACAATTACATTCTTTATTTTCTTTCTTCTTTTATCAGCCTCTCAACCCTACCCATTTCGTACTCAGTCATATAACTAAATCCCCCTAAGTTACGCTAAAACCACTTAAAGTTTTACTTAATTTCCCTTTACATTAATATATAGATAAAAGAAAAAGATGACCTTTTCCCACATCTGCTATAGAAATCTTATTAGGTGGTGACACCTGATTCCCATCAAAGGCCTCTTCCTTGCAAATGTAGTTTTTAAGTTTCTAGGTTCTATGGTATAAAAAGAGACATGAGAAATAAGGGAAAATAAGTGAGTTTTGACTCTTCATTGCTAGCGGAAGGGAGGGAAGAGAAATTCTTGAAAGGATGAAATGAGTTAAGTGTGAAGACTTTAGAATGGTATATGTCCACATAGTGAGTACTCTATAATCGACCAGTCTTATTGCTATCTTTAGAGATATATTTTACTACATTATGCCGTAATAATTTTCTTGTATCCTGACAGTTTTAGTAACAGCATGTAAATTGTATAGGGCAAGAAAAAGAGAAGAACTGGATATAATTTCTACCATGCAGAATTCCTTCCTTCTATTTTATCTTGCTCTTTGGGTTTTTCCACACTTTACTTTGATCAATGCCTTTTTCCTTCAATTCAGTACAAATTAATTCAATTGTTTACTAAAGACCAGGCACTGAGCTGGGACCTGGGGGAGAAAGGAAGACTGGCAAAAACACAGAAAGCAGTAACACAGGGCCTGACCTTAAGGAGAGGACAGCCTCATGAGGACAGTATAAACATGCAATTTCATTCTTAGTGCGTTTCCTGGACTCGATTTTCATCTGACATAGTTTCCCTATTAGTGTTGGATCAACATTCATTTCTGGCATCTTTTAGCTAGTTTTGTAGAGATTACAGAATAGGGCCACACCAAATACGTCTTAGGTACTATTAATAATAATGGTAATAACATTTTTGACATCATCGTGCTACTGAGAAGAGATTAGAAGAGTGAAAAAAATTATAATATATAACAAAATTTATGCTCCTCACAGTGAGGAAACTTTATGTAAAAACCACTGCAGCTATTTTAGCATCATATAGACTCCCCACACCCTTGTTTGCAGGAGGCATAAGGAAACATTTCATCAATTCTAACTCAACTCACCAGAATGAGGCCGTGGAGGCACTTTGGCACTGTTTGGGGCTGGTGACACTCCTCTTACAGGGCTCTCCGGGACTGCAGTGCTGGGTGGGTAACTGCACTTGGCAAATGGTATTCTGTTCTTCTCTAAGTGGTTAGACTGGCCACCTCCCCACAATGTTCCAAATGCATTCTCATCATCATTCACAGTACAGATTGGAATGTTATTCAAGCCTAGTTGAGTAAAGATTACAAAAAGAGAAAGATCAAACAACCAGATTAGATGTTTGGAAGGTTTTCTTTGAACGATCAACAACTCCCCAACCAAATATCGTTAAATGTATGTAAAACGTTGGACTTCAAATTGTATGAACCAAAAAAAAAAAAAAAATGTATTATGAACCAATGCAAGGTAGACATTCTTTGAAAGTCAGTGTAGCCAATTACATGCTTCCTTAAAATCTCCTGCCATTTTGTCAGTACTGAGAGCCAGACTACATCTTCAATCTTGGTCTGGGATTCAAGTGAAGTAGACCTTCTTTTATCTCAGACAAATCTCTCATTTCCTAAAGCTTGATAATTACTAAGAGGGTTTGTGCTGGTTCTTTTCAAGAATGTCAGATTTAAATTTTTTAAAGCATCCAGAATGCCTCAATGTAAATAGGTCTTCTAGAAGAGATACCCTGGCTCCTCCTTTGTCCTGGCAGAAGGTAAAAAGCTGTAGGAGCTGGGAATAGGAGCCAGGATAAGGTAGATTGTGACAGAAGGAGGAAGGAGAAGTTGGTATAAAAGGAACTCCTTCCTCATACGAGAGATTTCTGGGTTCAGTCACTCTCCTAAAAATAACTATTCACTTTTGGCTCAAATATAGGATTTGGTTCAAATATTAAGTTATAGAAAGGTTCACTTTTCAATATCAATGCTATGTCATGTGAAACTGGACAGCTTAGGAAATGAGGGTATGCTGGGTATTGCTTTCTGTTAATCAGCGAGTTATGAGAGGTAGTAAAAGATGACTGCTTTGTCTTCCCAGAAATTACCAGGCAAGCTTCTGGATAGTGTTTTCTACAATTGCTCATTTTTCCATATCTCCCTCCAGTACCACTGTTTCACTTCATTCTGAATTGTCTTCTCCAATAACATAAAAATCATCTTTGCTGGCAACTCTGTCTGAAATGTGCCCGGTCACTTTCTGTCCCTTTATGTGCTTTTATTTTTTCCACAGCATTTGTTACATATCATAACACATCTGTTTGCACATTGCTTATCTGAGCTGCATTAGAATGTAAGATTAAATTATTTAAGATATTGATCTTAAATACACGATATACAATGATCACAAATTTAAGATCTGCATCTTTTTTTTTTTTTTTTTTTTTTTTAGATGGAGGCTCGCCCTGTCCCCCAGGCTGGAGTGTAATGGCATAATATCAGCTCATTGCCACCTCCGCCTCCTGGGTTCAAGCGATTCTCCTGCCTCAGCCTCCTGAGTAGCTGGGATTACAGATATGCACCACCAAGCCCATCTAATTTTTTGTATCTTTAGTAGAGACGGGTTTTCACCATGTTGATCTACCCACCAAAGTGCTGGGATTACAGGTGTGAACCACCATGCCTGGCCCGATCTACATCTTAAATACACATTTAAGCTAATGCTTATTAGCTAATTTGGAATATTAAAATATCTAACAAATTAGCTTTGGAATTACAGTTTAAAATGTTAAAATGGTTTTACATTTCTGATTTTAAGTAGAATACTATGAAAATATTATTAAGTTGGTAAACAGTAAAAAAATGGCTTAAATTATCTATATTTATAAGTATAATTTATTTAACTTACAGGAGTTATTTACAGCTTAGTGAGAATTTGATAAGTATGTAAAACATTTTTAAAAATCAAGTATATTTAATGAATAAGTGTTATTGAAAGCTTTTAAAGGTATTTAATTAACAAAGTTTGTAAATGGGACCAAGTGTTAATCAAAGATTTCCCCCCACCCCAGAAGTGAGTGTTAAAATTTGCTAGATTTCTAAGGCAGACAAATAATGTTGGAATTGAATATTTTCTTTCAATTGAACATATATTACTATGAGCATGGCTTTGTGGCAGGCATTAGAGGAAAGTTGAAGATATAAAAATTAGTCCCTTGCCTGCCAATAGTTTTATAGTCTATGATAAGAAAATTTGAAGCAGAATGTGAAAGAAAATATAGAAGAGGTATATATCAAGTGCTTTGAAGTATATAAAACCAGAAAAAAATTATTCAATTTAATACTATTTGTTCTTCATAGAGAAAAAAAACAGTTTCAAATAAAAATTAAATGTGGGTTTTGGGGTTTTATCCCACATGTAGGTTGTGAAAAACCGTGTCCTCAGGTTTGGTCAAGACAGTGTATTCCAAGGCCATCTATGACTTCTTTGTAGTGACATCTGTTTGCTTCCCCTTGGCCTTCATTTTCCTAATCTCCTTTAGGAATATGACTTTCCTAGTCACCTAGCCATTTTCCTTGAATTTGTTTCCCTCTGCTGGTTCTCTCTGTGCTGCTTAGCTGAACTTTCCTCACTCTACCCCAAGTTCAGCCTTCTCTGCTCCTCTCTCTGCCCTGGCCTGTCACTCATTCCTTCCCACTTTGATGACGGAGTCAGTCTTCTAACCGATCTCCCAATGTCTAGTAAGGTCCTGCTCATCTTCTACTTTCTACAATACAGCTAGAATGATTTTTTGAATGAAATCAATTCCTCAGGGACACAGAACTATGAGACTGCTGGTGTAGAATATAAATCCTGTTTAAAATCTGTCAGTAACTCTACAATTTTATCTGGATGCAATTTAAACTCCTTTCCTCCCACAATAATTTATCTGGCACCTCACTTGTGACAACTACTCCTTAGGAAGTTGAGGTAAATCATGAACAAAACAGACACACTTTCATGGAGATTACAGCTTAGTGGAGGATTTCTGAAACTATTCAACTAATGATGAAAATAACTATTACCACACCATAAGGTGTGGTAATTGCTATAGTACACCCACCACCTACCTAGATCATACCTTCAGCACCTAGGCTTTAGCTCCCCAGCTCCACATATGTCAGTTACTTATGGCTCATTCTGAGTCCCTCTCCGGGAATTGCTCTCGCTCTCATACACAGCGAGAGCTCTTGTATGCAGTGACTGGCTGGTAGGAATTACAAAGGACTGGCCCCCTTACCTGAAATTGAGACACCTCTGAAGGAATATCCCAGCTCCACTGCTCCTCCTGCAGTTGGCTGAGGTCCCTATTGTTTCCACAGTTCCACTTCCCCTTCTACCCAGTTCTTCTTCCTTTACTTACTGCTTTCTTATCAGTGTTGTTCCCCAAAGCACTTCCTAATAAAGCTCCTTCACACAAATCTCCACCTCAGAGTCTATCTAAGACAATTGCTCTAAAGAAAAATATAGAATACTATGAAAAAATACCGTAAGAAAATCTAATTTAGATTGAGGATGTGGAGCCTGAAAAGTCTCTCTGAAATGATATTTAAACCAAAATGAGGAACCACAAATAATGAGGGGAGGTTTATAATTAGAGGGAAGAGTATGTGTGGAAATCCAGATAGAGGTGGGAAAGAGCTTGTGACATGTTCAAGCAACTTAGACAAGTCCACGGTGGCATATGCATAATGGGGGAGGGGGTTGATAGGAGATGAGGCCACATAATAGGGAACATTTTAGCCTATGTCTAAATGAACCACTTTACCCTAAGTGCATGGGAAGCCTCTGAAGGATTTTGTGTAGGATAAACAGTCTAGATATATATATATATATATATATATATATTTTTTTTTTTTTAAGAGACAGGGTCTTTCTTGTCACCCAAGCTGGAGTGCAGTGGCACAATCATGGCTCACTGCAGCCTTGAACTCAGGAGCTCAAGTGATCCTCCTGTCTCAGCTTCTGAGTAGCTAGAACTACAGGTGCACCACCAACTCCTTACCTCAAGTGATCCTCTCACCTTGGCTTCCCAAAGTGTTGAGATTGCAGGTGTGAGCTACTGAGGCTGGCCTAAACAGGCAAATATATTTTAATATGATCTTTCTGGTTGCTCTATGGAGAATGGACTGGAGAGAGGGCAAAAGTGGAAGTAAAGCTGCTATGAGGGCTGCAAATTGCAAAGTAGTAGTCAAAGCAGGAGATAATAGTGGCCTAGAATGGAGCTGTGACAGTAGCCATGGAGAGAAGTGACTTAATTTATAAAATATTTAGAAGGAAAATGACAAGATCAAGCGAAGTATTGGAAGGGGAAGAGAAAGAGGGAGAGGAGTTAAAGAAGAACTTCAATTTTACAATACCATTTATTTGTTAGGATACATTGGTTGGGGGACCTTGCTTTTGAAGGAAGATCAAGAGTTCAATTTTGAAGAGCAAAGTTCAAGGTGCCCATGAGGCATCCTGTGCCTTGCAAGTAGACAGTTGAATATATAGGTCTACACTTTTGAAGAGGTGTCTGAGTCTGAGATACATATTTGAAAAATATTTGGCCTATAGAGGATATTTGAAACTTGTGAATGAACATATTTGTCTAGCATCCCATTACAGATTGAAAAGAGGAAACAGCCAAGGACTGAGCTGTGAGGGACGCCAGCATTTACTGAAGAACAAAAATAAAGCTAGGAAGGAGAAGCCACAGAGGTTGAGGAAAAACAACTAAAGCATATGTTGTTACAGAAGCTACATTTTGTAAAAGGTGAAGAAAGAAAGATAGAGAAAGGGAAAGAGTAAGAGGAAGGGAGGGGTGGTTAACTGTGTCAAATGCAGCTAAGGGGTCAAGATGAGGATTGCAGTGTAGTGGATATCTGTCAGTTCTGCCCAGGACCTGTTTCTGTCTTTCCTTAACAACAGTACCCAGGTTATTTTGCTTCATTTTCCTCCCCTTATCTACCACTCTGCAGCCCCTGCAGCCATATGTTCTGGGGAAGATTGAACCAATTCCCCTTGCTGTAGTGATTGGTTATCTGAACCATAGCCTACTAATCTGTGCATGCCACTTCCTTGTCCATGAGGATTCATTCAAGGATAGCATGCAACCTGGTGTGTGCTGGTAAAATGAAAATATAAAGAGAATTTTGCTGAAATCTGCTGGGGAAGAAGTCAGAGTGGCATGCAGATGTGAAACTAAGAACTGATTTAGCTATGTTGCCACTACGAGAGGAGCAAGCCAACTCTAGGATGAGTCTGGAATTGTGGAAGGCAGAGAGAAGAGCTCTTAAAAAACAGGTTGTTTAAGTGGGCCATCAAATCAAACCGAAAGCCCACCTCCCTTATGGACTTTCCAGTTACTTGAGCCAGCAGATCCTCTTTGCACTGGATTTGTCAAACTGAAGGATAGTGGTAAACTTAGCAAGCCCAGCCTATGCAGAATGGTGGGTGAAAAGGCCAGGCTTCAGTGGGCTGAAGAGTGGCTCCAAGGAGAGAAAGTAAAAACATGAATGTAGATATTTATTTTGGTTGTGAAGAAATATAAATTCCCTAGCATGATATCCAGAGCCTGCCTAAATCTGGCCTCTTATCCACTTCTCCACCCCAACTTTCCATTATCCCTTCCCTCCTCCCCACATGCTCCATAACAGGCATATGGAGCTTCTTCTACAAAGTTTCCTAATATTCCTTTGCTGTTCCCTTTGCCTTCCTTGTTTGTATACTTAACCCTGATGTAGGTATTATTGTTACTAATGTCATTTCACGGAGTGACTTGACCAGCCAGATAGTCCAGCTCCTGAGGGCAGGCTCTTGCCTATATTTTCATTCCAAATAAATGTTTGTTGAACGAATGAATAAACGTATAGATGGCTGAATGAATAAAGAGATGATCAGTAGTCATGCCTTTAAATATCACTTCTATGCTGATGACTCCCAATGTGCATCTTTACTCCTAAGTTCCCATTTGAGACTCAGACATAGATTTCTGTTCTAGGTTTGGGATTGTAGGCAGCCCATTTCCATTTGGATGCCTGGTGTTACTACACATGCAGTATGTATACCGCTGAATTGATTTTATTGTCTGATGAGAATGTGAGCTCCATGAGGGTAGGGACGTTTTTTTCCTCCCTCAGAAACTTTGCTCTATCTCCACATCTAGAACAAAGTTTCTTATGTATTAGAAATTGAATAAATATCTGCTGAATGAAATGACTTCACCTTCTCCCTTTCAGCTTTCCTGTTTCATCATTTTTTAGTTATAATAACTAGGGGTGGGGAAAGGTGCAAAGGGTGTGTGATTTATTCTTCTTCACCTTCTATACTATTCAGTAACCAGCACCTTTTCATTTCTTCCCTACAAACTCTGTCTAGCCTCATATTCTGCCATTGCTTGGTCCTGCTGTCAAGAGCATAGCGGGATGCTTGTCCTCATGTATCTGCACAGGTGCAGCAGCCTCCTAATTCTCTTCTCTATCTCCAGGCTCTGCCCTTTTTTCAACAAAGCTTGGTTTATTTCTATCATGGCATTGTTTTTTTAATATTTAATTTTTTAATAATTAATTTTTATTGTTATTTCAATGTTTTGGGGGGCACAGGTGATTTTTGGTCACATGGATAAGTTCTTTTTTTAACTTTTAAGTTCAGGAGTGCAACTGCAGGTTTGTTACATAGATAGGTACACTTGTGTCATTGGGGCTTGTTGTACAGATTATTTCGTCATCCTGGTGGTAAGCCTAGTACCCATTAGTTATTTTTCCTGACACTCCCCTCCTCCCAGTCTCCACCCTCTGAATGGCTCCAGTGTGTGTTGTTCCCCTCTATGTGTCCCTGTGTTCTCATCATTTATCTCCCACTTACAAGTGAGAATGTGTGATATTTGATTTCCTGTTCCTGCATTAGTTTGCTGAGAATAATGGCTTCCAGCTCCATATCCCTACAAAGGACATAATCTCATTCTTTTTATGGCTGCAGAGTATTCCATGGTGTATATATACACATTTTCTTTATCCAGCCTATCATTGATGGGCATTTAGTTTGATTCCACATCTTTGCTGCCATGAATAGTGCTGCAGTGAACATACAGGTGCAGGTGTCTTTATAACAGAATGATTTGTTACTGGATAAGTTCTTTAGTGGTGATTTCTGAAATTTTGGTGCACCCATCACCCAAGCAGTGTACACTGAACCCAGTATGTAGTCTTTTATCCCTCACCCCCTTTTCAACCTTCCCACTGAGTCCCTAAATTTATTATATCATTCTTCTGCCTTTGCATCCTCTAGCTTGTGTTTAAAAACTGTATACTTTACAAGCTCCCACTTGTGAGAATATATGATCTTTGGTTTTCCATTTCTGAGTTACTTCACTTAGAATAATGGCCTCCAGTTCCATCCAAGTTGCTGCAAAAGACATTATTTCATTCCTTTTTATGACTGAGTAGTGTTCCATGGTGTATGTATACCACATTTTTTTAATCCACTTGGTTAATGAGCACTTAGGTTGGTTCCATATCTTTGTAATTGTGAAATGTTCTGCTATAAACATGCATGCACATGTGCCTTTTTCATATAACGACTTATTTTCCTTTTAGTAGATACCCAGTAGGGGGATTGCTGGATTGAATGGCAGTTCTGCCTTTAGTTCTTTAAGGAATCTACATACTGTTTTTCCATAGTGGTTGTATACTAGTTTACATTTCCACCATAAGTGTAAAAGTGTTCCCTTTTCACCATATCCATGCCAACATCTATTGTTTTATGACTTAATTATGGCCATTCTTATAGGAGTAAGGTGATATCTCATTGTTGTTTTAATTTGCATCTCCCTGATAATTAGTGATGTTGAGCATGTTTCCATATGTTTGTTGGCTGTTTGTATATCTTCTTTTGAGAATTTTGTGTTCTTGTTACTTGTCCACTTTTTGATCGGATTATTTATTTTTTCTTGCTGATTTCTTTGAGTTCCTTATAGATTCTGGATATTAGTCCCTTGTCGGATGCATAGTTTGGAAATATTTTCTCCCACTCTGCGTGTTGTCTGTTTGCTGATTATGTCTTTTGCTGTGGAGAAGCTTCTTAGTTTAATTAGGTTCAATTTATTTATTTATTTTTGTTTTTATTGCATTTGCTTTTGTGGTGTTAGTCATGAATTATTTGCCTGAGTTAAATGACATTGGTTTTTAATATCACTTTTTCTGTCACCTCAGGAATATGACACATTTCCATCTGCTGGGGCTCACTATGGCAGCATTTCTCTTGGGGATAAGAATCTCAGGGATAAGCATAAGGGTCTATTTAGATTATACCCAATAGCCAATGTTGATATGCTACTTTGTCGGGAGTGGTATCACACAGTCACCCCATCCTAGGTGAATTGGCTGGTTCACCCTGTGAAGTCCAAACAATTCTGCTTATTTTCCATGTATTTAATAACCTTGAGAAATGTACCCTCAAAACATCAGAACCCTTTTCTCTTTGTACCTCTCAAAACATCTCAGAATGCAAGATGTATTTAAAAACTGTATACTTTTAAAATTCTTCAATCCAAGCTCAATTTAACTGCCTCCCTCAAAAGGGAAATGCTGTTATTAATGTCTAATTTTGAGTAAATCTATTGTATAAAGTTAAAGTAAAAGGTAGGAAAGGAAAGAAAAAGGAAAGAGAAGAAAGGGAGGAAGGGAGAGAGGGAATGAGGGCAGGAGGCAAGGAGGGAGGAAGAAAAGACAAGACAGAAGGGAAGGAAGCAGGAGTAAAACATATGCTTCCTTAGGAATGATATTTAGCATGTAGATGTTAGCATGGATGTGTGGGTTGTTAAAATATTGAAATATTTTTATATCAATGGGTCAAGGCTGCCCTGAGCTCCCTGAGTGGTCCTCCACTTTGGCCCCTCTCCAGGTCCCTATCCTAACAATCAAGCAATTTAAGTGTTACTGTATGACACAGAGAGGGACTGCAGGCCTCTGCTGTCACTCCAGTGCTGGCACCTAGTCCCAACAGTCGATGCCCATACCTCTCCAGTGGTTAAATATTTTGAATAGCAGCCTTGTGTTTACCTGCCAGAATTACCAAATAGCCCAAGTGTAGAGAATAGAGACATATACTAGGACCTTAAGTCACTTTACCTTTGATGTGGCAGACTCTTCTGGGATGAGGGGTGTGTCTGACTAGAAAGCAGCTTACATTTCTAGCCATAATATGGCTGCCTTTGCCCTCAATCTGAAGAGCAGATGTTGGGGTGTTGAGGTTCATGTTCATGGTGTGTTTATTTTCCCCTCTCCACTGTTGTCACAAAAGTTTTTGGGGTCTAACTTGATTGACCTCACTTCCAGATGTGCTCAGACCCTGAAATCACAAAATGATAAACATTCTGACAAGTTTCTTGTCATTTTCTTCTATATCAAACATTTCTTCATCTTCTTTGCTTGAACTAAATTGTTTCTCATGTTACAGCAATGTGAGGTTATTTTGTTTTCAGACCAAATTTTTGTAAACGTTGAAAAGCATAGGCATGGGTAGATCGTAAAAAATTTACCTAGGGGAAAATCAAAGTGTTTGATTTTGAAATATTTATATTATATTTATAAAAAGCATAAGGAATATTCTGTTTTTAATTTCATTTGAGCTCACTTTGTTGGCTTACCAACAAAAAATGTATTACATGATTATCAATTTTGATGTAGTAAATTTAAATGATGACTTTTATTTTTTTTATTTTATTTTTTTTTTTTTGAGACGGAGTCTTGCTCTGTCGCCCAGGCTGGAGTGCAGTGGCCGGATCTCGGCTCACTGCAAGCTCCGCCTCCCGGGTTTACGCCATTCTCCTGTCTCAGCCTCCCGAGTAGCTGGGACTACAGGCACCCGCCATCTCGCCCGGCTAGTTTTTTGTATTTTTTTTTAGTAGAGACGGGGTTTCACCGGGTTAGCCAGGATGGTCTCGATCTCCTGACCTCGTGATCCACCCGTCTCGGCCTCCCAAAGTGCTGGGATTACAGGCTTGAGCCACCGCGCCCGGCCTAAATGATGACTTTTAACTACAGTACTCACAAATGCACTTTACATTGAATTAATTTTAAGTCAAGACCCTTCATATTGTACTTATAAAACCCAGCATCTTAAAATGTGTATCATCTTCTCAGAGAATGGTAAAACCCAAAGGAGGAAAAAAGTCCAAAAAAGTAATATATCTGGAGATGATAAACCAGAGAACCTTTGCCATATTGTTGTTTGCAATATTGAGTAACAGTTAACATTTTTAGACACCTACGGTGTCATAGACCTGGGAGATTAAAGATAATGTTATGTATCTTGGTGAATTCACAACCATGTGAGAAAAAACTTTTCTGGATTAAGAACATAGAAAGTCGTTATTTAAACTTTCTTGAAAATAGTATAAGATTTTGAAATCTAAGAAGGATGATTTTCTGGTGCCTGTTGCATTTTTTCTATCTTACATGGAAATCTTATTCATCGTAGCAGAATTGGAAAATATGCGTTTTATTGATAACCATGGCAGAGATTTTTTGGGTTACAATAATTTGCAGTGTTTAAAACATGTTCATGTTCTAGAAATTGATCTCAGGATTTTGTTGGGATGGATGCTTTTAGATCGTTGACTGCCTTTTTGGACCAAAGCAATCTATGTTTAAGTGCTTCATGCTATATACTTAGAGTGTATGGTGTATAAATTCCCAGCCTTGTTGCCACAGAACAACTGGTTTTCAGAAACTTCAGTTTGATATACATAAATACTAAAATTATCCTAGGTTGGGTAAAATATATGTAGATATTAAATCCAGAAAATATCTATCTAGCAATAAAAAGGGTATTTTCATATTGCTCTTTGTGAATATCACAGTGAGGAGTTAGTTCTGACCTCTTTGTTTAAATCACACTTTAGACTTACTCATTCTTTTGGTGTGGGGCCTTTTGTACAGTTGAGCCAGTAAATTTGCTTTTTACTTGTATTGAGGGGAAAGGAGCACAGCAGGCAATTTGGAGAGTGAAAAAAACATTAAACCAGAAATTTAAAGATAGGATTCATGGTCCCAGATTCGCCATTAACCAACAAAGTGACCACAGATTAATTGTTTTATTGCCTAGATTTCAGTCTGTTTATCTATAACCTGATGAAATTGACTTAAATGTTAGCTGATATTATTTAGTTAATCTATATATGTCTGTCCCACATCAATTCTCTTAGATTAAAGGGTAGTGATACACTTTAAATTTTGAAAAAATAGTCAACAAGAAAACAATGTATATTTCATTTTCTTAAAAGAGACTTATTTGGCTTTTACATACTCTTGAAAAAAGAATGAACTTGAAGACTATAAACTAAATCATACCTAAAATTTTAGAACATTATTCTAATGATGAATTTAAAATTATACCTGAGGACAGTATTAAAAGCAGGTGACCTTGCTGACAGGAACTCAAGTCTGTTGATACCCTCCCAGCCTCATAATATGTCTAGACTGAGTTTTTGTTAATCTCCTTAAATCTCTGCACTTAAGCTAGAAGTTTTTAGTTGGTAGAGACAGACCAATCTCGAACGCTTTCAAAATAATACAGCTGTCTTCATCCAGTTTCTCACACTCTTACTCCAAGGAGCCTATGTGGCTCCCTGGTTGTCAAGATATGTTACATAGCTTGGTAACGTGGTAACATTCCTTAGAAAAATCTGAGTTCTAGAACCTCTCACCTCCTATTCTCAGACCTCCAGTTACCCACTTGACAAAACCATGTGGCCACAGATGGCTTTCCTCAATTTTGAACATATAATAGAGTTAAATCCAATGCAAGAGAAAGAAAAAGAAGAAAAATAAAACAAAGAGCAATATAAATCAAATTTATAATTTTTCCCACAATTCTGCTTAAAGAACAGTTATGATATAACCAAACTTAGCTTAATCCAAAACCAACGGGGAGAAGGTATGCATGCTTTGAAGGAGTTTCTAATAATTGTGAATGGAATACACTGCTCTGGTAGTCGGGATGTCTGTGCTGATGACCTGTTCAACAGCCATGAAAAAATATTGAAATGTTAATGAGAAGTCATAGAGAAACATACACACATGTACATGTGGTGCTTCACAAGACTTTTTAGAATACACATGATTTTGAATTTCTGAATTACAATCTCTGAAAGCAATATAGACAATTTCTGAAAGGCAAATACTAGCTTAAAACAATGCAAGGATAGAGCCTAATTGGTCTGTTTTCTTGACTGGCCCAAGATTAAAGGCTTAATTGCCTTTGCCTATAACCCATTCTTATGCCTTATGCCTCCCTGTTTTACTGTAGTTTATGGGGGATTTTATGGGAGATCTAATTGACTTTCTAAGGTAATTTTCATATTTTGAGATTTTTAGTTTTCACTTTGTATCAGTTGAGAAACTTTTTTACACAGCTAATAACAGAGAGCAAAAATAGTGTTTTAAGTAAGATAGAAAACATGTATTTCTTCCTCACATGAAAAATTTCAACCGTCTAGGGTTGCTATAGAAGCTTTATGAAGCATCATTATGGACCTTGGCTTCATCTGTGTTTTAGGTCCATCTTTCTTAATATTTGGCTTCCATTTTTGAAATTATCCCTTGTTCAAGATGGTTCCTGAAGTTCCAGTCATCCAAGATGGCTGCTATATTTGCACATATCAAATCTGTACTCCAAGCAGGAAACAAGAGGAAGGTTGGAGAGGTAAGGGCTGAGAAGGGCACATGCTAGCTATCTGCTGTCTTTGTAAGAGCCTTCTCATGAGTCTCAGACAATAATCTAGGTTGCATTGACCATTTATAGCTACAAGGAAGGATAGAAAATGTAGTTTCTTAACAGGGCACACTGACATCCCATTCTAAAACAGGGGCTCTAACAAGAGAGGGAGAAAATGTATATTGGGTTATAAAAAGCAATCTCAACCACAGATCCTGACATTAATACCTAATTCTGTGTAGGAGAAGTCTACACTCTGTGTGCTGTGCTTTCCCTTAGAGAGGGCCACTAGAGATCAACATGTACTTGGCTATGTAACTATGTTATGTTCTGTTTATGAAGCCCCAAGGGGAATTTTCTTGTCTCATTACTAGGAAACAAAAATGATTCAACTGGGTTGTTTGCATTAATTCTGTCAGAATAAAAAAGACAGGGGTTGCTCTGCTGCACTTCTCAGGGTAGCACAGGTGTCCTTGTTGCCTTGGATACTCTATTATTTTAGCAAAGAAAATAGATGGAGAGTTTTTTTGGAATATGTGCATATATTTATGAATGGTAATTAGTGATTTTTAAACATTATCTGGGGGTCATGATAAGCAGGAAATCCACAGGCTGTTCATTGCCCACAGATGTTTTGAAAATGTTATAGACTGAGTTGTGTCCCCCAACAAATTCATATCTTAATCTCTAACTCCCAGTGTGACTGTATTTATAGATGGGGCCCTCAAGGAGATCATTAAGGTTAAATAAGGTTATAATGGTTGGACACTATGCTTATAGGACTAGTGTCCTTATATGAAAAGGAAGAGACACCAGAGCCCTCTCTGTCTCCTTGCATGAGCTGGCCATGTTAGGACAAAGCAAGAAAGGGATATCTGTCACCAGAAAGTGGCCCCTCACCAGACATTCCATCTGCCAGTGCCTTGATCTTAGCCTTACCGGCTTCCATAACTGTAAGAAATAAGTTTCTGTTGTTTCTAAGCCACCCAGTCTAGGGTATTTTGTTATAGCAGCCCAAATTGACCAAGACAAGGCTTCACCAAAAACTAAGCCTGCCAGTACCTTGATCTTGGATTTTCAGCCTCCAGAACTTTGAACATATAAATTTCTGTTGTTGAAGCCACTCAGTCTATTGTACTCTGTAATGGCAGCACAAGCTGACTGATACAAGTGTAAATGTGCAGGACACTCTGTAAGGTCTGTTCTTTCCATGAATATTCAGTGTGGCCACATCTCAGAGCTGTGAACTAGTTAGGCCTATTCACTTTGATCACCTAAAATCTTTCTCACTTTGCATTTACTATAAAAATGTCACAGGTGTCTGATTAACATATGAGAAAGCAATGTAAGTGATTTCTGAAAGGAAAAGATGCTAATTTAACATAATGGAAGAATAAAATTTAATTTCATCTGGTACCTGGACCACCTATATTCTGTTCTGTCAATTTTGAAAGCATATGGTTCAGTCTCGAATTTGTAACAAATATCTACAATCACAGAAAACAGTACTTTTCACTCTGTGATCTCCAGAGCACAGCAAAAATGCTGACATAAGTGTCATAGAAAGAATTCTACAATGGCCACCAAGACCTCCCCCCCATGGTGTACATACTCGGTGTTATTGCCTTCTCTTGAGTGTGGGTAGACCCAATAATATGATGAATATCACTCCTGCAATTAGGTTGCATTTTCTGGCAAAGGTGAAGAGATTTTACAGATATAAAGTCCCTAATCAGAATGACTTTGAGTTTATTAATCTCTGTTAATCAAAAGGAAATTATTTTGGCCTGGCCCAACCTAATCAGATAAGCCCTTTAAAATAAGATATAGGCCTTCCCCACTGTCAGAGATGCTCCCTTGCTGACCTTAAAGAAGCAAAGTATTACGAGTTCTAAAGCTGGGAGGAAATGAACCTGCAAACAACCATGAGAGTTTGGGAGAAGACCTCAAAAGAAGACCCAAGCCACAGCACATACCTTAATTGCAGCCTTTTGACAGTTCTCACCCAGCCTTTTCCAAAGACTTCCTGTTAGTCATGCCTTCCTCTAAGAATATGAGTAACTGAAAACTTCAAAAGAATTAAAAAGTAGCTCTTCAGAAAAGGTGAATACACCCTTAGAGTTCTCTTCATGGGTTAAAATCTGGGTTCACATAGGATACGTAGAAAATATAAAGCTTCACACCAGGCATGGTGGCTTATACCTGTAATCTCAGTGTTTTGGAAGAGTGAAGTGGGAGGATTGTTCAGGAGTTCAAGACCAACCTGAGCAACATAGCAAGACCCTGTCACTACAATAAAATTTTTAAAAATATATATATAGTTTCTTGTTAGAAGAGCACTGTAGCAAAACTCCTAAGCCCAGTTACTTACCTTGTTATTGTCCAGTCATAGCCAACCCCATATGATCATCTTAGAGCCTCCTTTGGCAGGCATAGGAGTCCCTGTGGCTTATAACATTCTCTGGCTGATAACATTGACTTTTCTGTTCTTCTCAGGAATTATGTAATAGATGGATTAAGATTATCTCTAGAGTCTCTTCTGGCACTATGATTTGATTTTGTTTTCTTCTGTGAGGTAGAAGAATATTATTTTCAGACACAAAAAAATAAAAATACAGCAAAACTGCCTTTGAAATTTGTAATTCCTTGGTATCAAAAGATGATGGAACAGGAAGTTCTAAGCCCTTATCTCCCCACAGAAACAATGAAATACTTAACAATGATAAGTTAACAATGATATGCAGAGCAAAATACCTTTATACATATTTCAGATTGCAGTTAAGATGTACCCTCTGATGAGCAAAAATACTGTTATCGGCCACACTGAAATGAGTTGGAAGAGCAATTTTACTTTACCATCAGCCCCTCCCCCAAGTTGGCACAGCTCTGTGCTGGGAGAAATTGCCTCAGCTTGTGGATGCTCTGTTTAGGAGTAAAAAGAGAGTGGAGCATATATTCATCATACCTGGCATTTTGTTTGGCCCAGTGCCCAAGGGACTTCTTTCTGCCCTGCCTCACTCAGAACACTCAGAGAATCAGAATAGTTTAAATTCCTAGGGGAAGTCAAGAATAAAGAAAAGAGGTGAGTAGTTCACCGCAGCTGGCACAATTCTGCAAGATTGGGAAAAGATACATAACCCTTAAACATCTTCCCCAGGAGGGAAGGAGGGAAGTGAAGTATACATAGCCCTAGAAAAAAATAAGAGGCTCCCAAAATCTCTAGCTAGGCTGATTGGTGAAGGGCTTTCCATGTTGAACTCAGGCCTAACGAATGGGAGAGGTGGACATTTCTTCAAATATACAGACACCAACACAAAGCTACAAGAAATACAATGAGTTGGACAACTATGACACAAACAAAGAAGAAAGAAAAGCACTAGCAGCTGGTCTTAAGAAAAGAGAGATCTGTGAATTGCCTGACAATTGAAAATTATCATTTCATAGAAACTCAATGAGTTATAATGGCAATGCAGATAAACAACTAAATGAAATCATAAAACGTAAACAAAATGAGAATATCAAAAACTATAAAAAAGAACCAAACAGAAATTCTAAAGATAAAGTATATAAAAATTGAACTAAAAGTTTTACTGGAGGGACTGAACAGCAGACTAGATCAAGCAGAAGAAAGGCTCAGTAATTTTTGAATACATGTCACTTAAAATTATCCAGTCAGGCTGGGCATGGTGGCTCATACCTGTAACCCCAGCACTTTGGAAGGTTGAGGCAGGTGGATCTCCTGAGTTCGGGAGTTTGAGATCATCCTTGGCAATATGGTGAAATCCTGTCTCTACCAAAAATACAAAAAATTAGCCAGGCATGGTGGTGCCTCTGTGATCCCAGCTCCTAGGTGGGAAGGAGGTGGGAGAATTGCTTAAACCTGAGAGGTGGAGGCTGCAGTGAGCCAACATTGTGTCACTGTACTCCAGCCTAGGTAACAGAATAAGACCCCTTCTCAAAAAAAAAAAAAATTTTAAGTATCCAGTCATAGGAACACAGGTAAAAAGAATGAAAAAGAGTGAAGAAAGACAAAGGGATTTATGGAACACCATCAAGCAAATTAATATATGAATTATGAGTGTTCCAGAAGGAGAAGTGAAAAAGAAAGAGGCAGAAAGCTTACTTAAAGAAATAATGATTGAGCCAGGTGTGGCAGTGGATGCCTCTAGTCCCAGCTACAAAGGAGGTTGAGACAGGAGAATGGCTAGAGTCCAGGGCTGTAGTGTGCTATGATTATGTCTGTGAAGACCCACTGCTCTCCAGTCTAGTTAACATAGTAAGATCTCATCAAGAAGGAAGGAAGGAAGGAAGGTAGGGAGGGAGAGAGGGAGGGAAAGAAGGAGAGAAAAGGAAGGAAGGAAGGAAGGAAGGAAGGAAGGAAGGAAGGAAGGAAGGAAGGAAGGAAGGGAGGGAAGGAAATGGAATGGAGAAAAAAAGTAGAAAAACAAAGAAGGAAGGTTGGTTGAAAACTTCTAAATCTGGAGAGGGAAATCGTCATCCAGACTAATGAAGTTCAAAAGATCCCAAACAGTATAAACCTAAGCAAATCCACACCAAGACACAATATAATCAAATTTTCAAACATGAAAGAGAATACTGAAGGCAGCAAAAGAAAAGTGACTCATGATGTACAATGCAGCCTCCATAAGCCCATCAGCAGATTTTCCAGAAGAAACTTGCAGACTAGGAAGGAGTGCAATGATATATTCCAAGTGCTAGGGGAGTTTGTTATTTTTCCCCAAGATATCAGATTGGAGGCATTGTTAGCTTGCCTCTGCCACTTGGAAAGACAAAATAGTGTGTAGAGATTCACACATGAACTTTCTTCCAAGAAGCAAACACAAGAACATAATAGGAAAATTGAAAGTCACAGACTATTGAAAGAACCATTGGGCTGTAGCTTACACTGTGAGCCAATTAGAAAACTGTAAGTCCCCAGAATGTGAAAAGGGGATAGACTACCTCTGGAACATACACTCCCACTGGGAAACCTGGCAATCTAGGCCATGGAGAAAGGTCTTAACTCTACCCAGTGCTGGAGCTGACTTAGTGGTGGTGGGGAGTGTATGAGAAGAATTGGCATTAGGACAGGCTTTATATTCATTTTCAGTCTCCAGCAGGGATGGAGGGAAGCCATTCCTGATCCTACCTCACAGGGGACCTTGCAGAAATCTACCAGCTAACTCAGGTGGCGGTCACAGGTAGAAAGAAGCTCCCAACTGAGATTCATGATATGATCTTCAGTGGAGACAAACCTTTCCCTTGGCCAGAACTGAGGTTTGAGTGGGAAGTGTGCTGCAGCTACAAGCACAGGAGCTGGGTGCCCCTGCTTCACAGGCAAACAAGGAGAGGCATGGCCTAAAAACCATGGTTGCTGTCTCCTTGGGGGAAGAAATATGACCTGGGGCAGTCTGAGCACAGTCTATGTAGAACCTAGCTAGCTGCTGCTAGTGGAATGCTGCAAGTGTGAGACTGGCCTTGCCTAGTGAGTGGGCACTGGGTGGAGCTTACGGCCACCTTCTACTCTCCAGTCTCCATGTGGACTCTTCTGTACAGTAGAGGCAACTGTGCTCTTCCCTGGAACATTACTCTGGTGGCTAAACTGCTCTACAGTCACCAATGGGACCACTGCTTTTGCTCACATGTGGAGAGCAGAGCGCAGACGTGCCTGACCCAACTCCCATCTGCCTTTGCCCTTCCAACTACCCTGGCAGCTTAACACAAAGGACAAAAACCTTTGTGGGTTCTGTGTGGCCCCATCCATTTCCTAAGTCACCAGAATACGTCTTCTGGATAACATAAGGCAAACACAAATCCCTCTGCTACCACTGCAGCTGGTGTTCCTTTACAAGCACCACCTCCTGGCTGGAGGCCAAGTGCCACAGTTCATTACAGTCTCTACAGGCACAATGATGGTGTGCAGGATGGAGAAAATTTGTGTGTGACCTCAGCTATCACCATTGCCTGTATCATCCTCGCTAACCAAGAGGTCCTGAGTCTGTCCACGTGACCAGTTCCTTACTAATACAACTGACATTTGAGAAAGCCAACAATACAGTAAGGCAACTTGTATTCAAGGAATCTCACAAACTCTATGTCACTCCGCTGCCACCCTTTTCAGAGCTGGCACTGATACCCACTGCTGGGCACCCCGAATACAGATCACATCACTGGACCCCTTACAGACATTCCCCAACATCGCTCTGGAGTGTGGCAGCCCCACTGGACAGCTAGAACCAGAAGAGCAGCAACATTCATAGTAGTCTGGCTCTAAGGGACTCCCACTCCTAGGGGAAGAGGAAGTGCGCCACATCAAGGGAGCACCTCTTAGGACAAAAAAAGAGAAAAATCTAGGCCTTGAGGTATGGTAGGCCTTGAGTTCTAGAAATTTCTACTTGTGGGAAGTTTCTTTCAGCAGAGGCAGAAGTGCAGTGCTGGGCTCGGTGGAGAAAATCTGCAGCTCCACTCCAGCAATGAGGCAGTCCTGGTGCTCCTGAAGGGTCTTGGAGAATGGGACTTCTTTTCCCCCTCATCCACTACTGCAGATACAGCTGGGGCTCCTCCCACAGGAGCTTGGCATGGATGTGTCTGTAGACAGCCTTTCTGGAACACTTCAGGGTGTCTGCAACCTCACAAGAAGAGTGCCTTCCAGGTGCAGGCTTGCATCAGGGCTAGAGTCACACTCCCTCTCTACATGGAACATCGACATTCTTGCAAATGAAAAGAGGTGCCTGCCTGCTCTGAATAGCCATGACACTGCATCAGGAGTGTGACTGCCAGGTGGATTGCCTTCCTGCTGAACTGAGAGGGGAGCTGAGGTGGCTCTGTCTCTTCCCCTGAAAAGACCTTAGTGCATTTCACAAAGAGCTCCCCCAGCTGTCTCTATCAAGGCTGGGACCTCTGCCCACGATTGGGTATTGGGTTTTCCAACCTGCGTTAACCACAGCTGGTTTTAACCCATGGATACCTCCCCTCCTGGCCTGAAGCCTGAACTTTTCAACCCAGTAAATAAAATGCTGGGGGAACATAAATAAACAAAGTACCTACCACTGGAGAATGAGATAAGCTTCAAGAGACCTCTGCCATTCCAACCACACAGGACACAGTGAACCTGCACACAAACTAAGCACATTACTACTACAACCAGCATCTGAAAAGCCACCATACAAAGACTCTATATAACCAAGGAACTCGTTTAGAGTCTCCACCCCTGAAAGCACCCAGAGCTAAACTAGATTACCATAAACTAAAAACATTAAAGTAACATCCTCAAGGGGGAAATTTTTTTTTAAATCACAGTCAAATACAAAAGAACCTGGGTCCTCACATTTAACCCTCTATCTTGAGCACACTATGGAAAATTAGCTCATTGGATTAGCCAGTTAAGATCTTGGAAAGGACAAAGACTTGTTGAGACGTGGGACCAATTGGTTTTGAATAGTCATGTGACACCGTGGGAAAAGGCTGGGGAAAATGGCATTAAACCTGGATAACTAGGTGAAAGGAGAGAGGGGATTGCTTGAGGAGGGCACTGCACCCTAGGAGTGGACGGGACAGGCTGACACAGGCTGGTGTGTGTAGTGCGTGTGTTCTTTCTCACACCAGATAGTGAGCCTCTGAATATCAGGCCCTGTGTCTTACACACCTTTGTATTCCTCGCTGTGATCTACACACAGCAGTACTGCATATACTGCATGTAAGTTAGTTGAGGTCCTGAAAAGGGAATGTCCTAAAAAAGACTCTGATAAAAGGAGAAAGATGGGAGAATTCTGAGATAGACAGAGCAGTGGGCGAGGGGTCAATTTTGAAACAAGAAGAAAGGGAAAGGCCTTAATAAAAGAATGGAAGAGAAAGAAGAAGAACTGACAATGACAGAAAGAGAGGTAGAGCAGAGACTGAGATCTGGAAGAGTCAGTTAGTAGTGGACAAAGAGAGAGAAAGCAAGGAGAGTGCAGATGTGGTTGCTGGATCAGTGTGCCCCTTAGACTATTGCCTCAGAGGGGATAGAAATGGAACCCACAGCAAATAGTTGTCACTCATGGGGCTTAATCTGTATGAAACCTTGTACCTCCATCATAACATCTACTTTTAAAAATATCTTATGAAGCAGCTATTTTCTACATTGTAGAGATTAGAAAACTGGCACTCAAAGAAGTGAAGTAATTTGCCCTTATAGCAAATGCGTTAAACTGAACTTTACCAGATTCCAAATCCAGTGCTCTTACCGGTGACAAGTGGACAGTGAATTGCTGCCAGACCCCTGCGTCCAGATTCTGCTCTGGTGGAGAGAATTGACGATGCTGTCTGAATACAGCTCTGAGAGTACCTCCCGAGAGTAGTGCAGGGTTTTTTGTGACTTACAGCTTTCTCCTTGTGCTAAGAATCCCATACAGTAAAGAGCAAGGCCATCAGAGTGAGACATTGGAGCTTTGACTCTGCCAGTTACATGTGACCTTTGACTTGAGCACTTGGCCACTCTGCATCTATTTTATTATCAGAAAAAGAAGGATCTGAGAGGACCTATTTCATTGCATTGGCTGCAGAGAAGCCAGCGTTTGTAAAGTTCTTAGCACATAGCCTGCTCAACACAGGGCCACTACAAATATTATAAACTTTTCCCCCCATAGTCTATAGAAGAAAGTCAATAGGCTCTGTGGGGGCTGCAGGTTTGGGAAGGGAACCTAAACACCTGAGTTTAGGTCAGAGCACAGTGAATAAGACCAAATTAAAGGGAAAATGTGTGGAATGCTGTAGCCAGTTTGGGTTTTGGGATAGACCAAGAAAATGTGCTTACATCTAAAACCAAGTTTGACAAAGTAGGAAGAGTCGAAGTAGACATTGAGAGATATCTAATCTAATCTTGTGGGAGAGGTTGGAAAGTGCATCTTCCAATTATATTGTGGCCAGACAGAATACAGTGGGTGGGATCCTTAAATACTTCTCCTCTTTTTCTTATTGTATTGTGTCTGACTTCTTTAGCTCAACATTTTATTTGTAAAATTTACCCCTGCTGTTGGGGGCAGTTTTGGTTGATTTTAATGTCTGCATAATATCCCATTATAGAATATGCCATAATTTGTGTATTTATCCATTCTCATGTTGATGGACATTTGGATTGTGTATAAATTTGGCTGTTATGAATAATATTTCTATGAAAATGTTTGTGCATGCATTTTAAGTGGACACATATTTAGAAATGGACTGCTAAGTCAAAGGTTGTGTATCTTCAATTTAGTAGATAAGGCCAAAAGTTTTTCAATCCAGTAGTATCAATTGATGTTCCTGTTATGGTGTAAGAGGATTCTGGTTTTTCCATATCCTTACAAACAATTGATATTATTGTTTGTCTTTTAAACTTAAATTTTAGACAGTTTAGGTGGTGATTAGTGGTATCTAATTGTGAATTACAGATTTACAGTTTTTACTTATTTGAAATATAATTTGCCTAAAAAACTCATCTTTTTATAAGTGCACAGTTCAATAATGAGTTTTGACAAATGTATTCAGTCATATAATACCACTACAATCAAGATATAGAATGTGTCCTTTAACACAAAGTTCCCTCCCTTTCCTTGGCAGTAAGTTCCCTTCCCTCATATCTATGACCGTGCAGCCACTGCTAGGACTGAATGTTTGTGCTCCCTTAACATTCATATGTTGAAATTCTAACCCCCAAGGTGACCATGTTAAAAGGGGCCTTTGGAAGGTGATTAAAACATAAATGGATTCGTCCCCTTATAAAAAAACCCCAGAGACATCCCTTGTCCCTTCCACCATGTGAAGGTACAGGAAGAAGACATCAACTATGAAGCAGAAAGTAAGCCCTCACTACACAATAAATCTGCTAGCACCTTGATCTTAGACTTCCCAGGCTCCAGAACTGTGAGAAATTAATTTCTGTTGCTTATAAACTACTCCATTTATGGCATTTTGTTATAGTAGCCCTAACCAATAAGAACAACCACTAATCTCTTCTGTTCATATGATTTTACATTTTGAGAATATTATACAAACGGTTTGTAACTTTTGGATATGGCTTCTTATATTTTGCACAATATTTTGGAGATTCATCTGTGATGCTGATTATATTGTAGTTATCTCCCTTTTATTGCTGGGTAGTATTCCATTGTTGGGATACACCACAATTTGTTCATTCATATACCAGTTGATGAATATTTGAATTGTTTCCAGTTTTTGATTATGATTAATAGAAGTGTTATAAACATTTTTGTGCCAGTTTTTGTGTGGAAAGTATGTTTTCATTTCACTTGGGCAGATACCTAGTAGTAAAATTGCTGTGATAAATTTGCGTGTTATCTGCTCTTTGGAATAGGAAACTGCAGTAGAAGTGTATCTGCTCACTTAAATATTTCCTTACTATTACTATTGGCAATGACAAAACCAACTACATAGAATATACACATCATTTTATTTAACATACTAGCTTACATACAAGACATCTATGACCTAGACAAATCCAGGGACTTATACAAGGTGGCAAAGACCTTGTCAGAGTTGAAATTCCAACTAAGGCTTATTGAACTAACACTCATATTTTATTCCCAGTCTCTGTTCCACACAGGAAGTAATTGTTGTTCAGATTCCTGCAGATTGATTTAAAGTATCAGCCAAATCAATAATGGATATAAAAGTGCTCTGCAAATGATAAAGCAATATGCAAAGTTTGATGTTACTATGACATGAAGAATTTGATTAGAGGTGCCAGATGATACAACAACTCAACAGACTTGGCTGCAGAGCACAATAAAGCCGTGAGGGAAGCATGGTTAATGATTAAGAGCATGGATCGCCGGGCGTGGTGGCTCACGCCTGTAATCCCAGCACTTTGGGGGGCCGAGAGGGGCGGATCACGAGGTCAGGAGATCGAGACCATCCTGACTAACATGGTGAAACCCTGTCTCTACTAAAAATACAAAAATTAGCCTGGCGCAGTGGTGGGCACCTGTAGTCCCAGCTACACGGGAGGCTGAGGCAGGAGAATGGCGTGAACCCGGGAGGCGGAGCTTGCAGTGAGTGGAGATCATGCCACCACACTCCAGCCTGGGCAACAGAGCAAGACTCCGTCTCAAAAAAAAAAAAGAGCATGGACCTTATAATTAGACAAACTTGAATTTGAATCCTGCCTCTGCTTTGTACTAGATGTCTGGTCTTATAAAATTATGTAAACCCTCTTTAGGTTAGATTTTCGCTATATACAGGAAAATAAAACCTATTGGATGAGGATTCCATGAAGACTGAAAGAGATAATATTCAATGGCTGGCACAGAGAAAACTCGCACTTAGTATATAACAATATTTACTACTGGTTGATTCTTTTGAATCAAATATTTTTCTAAGGAGGAAGTAGATTAACTGTTCACAAGTAGCATATATCAAATTTATATTTATTCAGATCCCTGCAAAGACATGAAATCAGAGGAAAGGAAACGTAAGCACTGCTGGGAGCCCTTTAACCTTAAACCATTTTAGTTATCCTTTTAATTATGAGTTACTCTATGGGAAGGCTTAGTTGACAACCACTTATGAACAAGAATAGAATATAGATTATGGACTTGGAAAGAAGAATCAAAAAGGTATGAGCAGTTATAAAAGGGAGCCCTTGGCCTCTTTCCCACTGTTGATTACTGTTAGTTTTGAATCCAAATATCTTCTAGGTCATTTTTATCATATTTGACAGAGGTTGCCTATCATTTACTAGTAGTGTGACATAGGGGGGTAACATTATATGAGCATTCAATCAGTGTTAACTACAGGTGTTGAGAGTGTGGGTGAGTAGTAAAGGGACCTGGCTGAGAAAACTGACACTATAGATAGATGGAGCAATTTGGCAGCCCTTCTGCTCAATGAACATCTGCCTTAGAGTAAGAGTGACAGGAGAGATATGAATCTGTTTTTCACTGAGCAGATCTCAGTTACCTTGCAGCTCCCATGGGGCAATCCTCTTGCTTCATTCCTTGATTCTAGTGTTTAAAGATCAATAATTTTTTTCATAACATGATCATAAATAGAAGTTAACTTCATGATCTTGTGCCCAAATGAAGAAATAGAAAATCTGTTTCAAAACTGGTAGAAAACTAGCTCTTAATAAACTGAGAAACTGAATATCTGAATGCTATAATTTATGAATGATTTAAAAGAATTTCAAGGATGGTTCTGCCTTTCAAACCTATTCTCTGCTTAAGGTATATCTTCATTGTAGATCAAAGACCGAATCCACATTATAAGATTCTCCTACATTTGTGGTACAATTTGTGTGAATATAATGTATTTTATCATAGCAGCTTGCTATAGTTTAATCAGCCTACCCAGAAACTAACGTGAACCCACATGATAATATCATTCTTTATCTTTTGATGCCTTCCAGTTATTGAATGCAAGTAATAACTTGCGTGGTGGTGTGGGAACCAAACATACCCATTTCTATTGAGGAGCTGAGTTGTCCATCTCAAGGATCATGATATTCAAATAGAGACACAGTGCATACTGCATATCTGAGGACTAAGCTGGACCATGAGGCACCTATACCCCAGCACTATGAAAACATATAGAATGGCCTCTTAAACTTTCTACTTAAATAATACCTTTGGTTCCATGGCTGAACTTGTTGGGAATAAGCCCCCAAAATCTGGCCATAAACTTGCCCCACAGCTGGCCATAAACAAAACCTCTGCAGCACTGTGACATGTTCATGATGGCCATGATGCCCATGCTGGAAGGTTGTGGGTTTACCAGAATGAGGGCAAGGAACACCTGGCCCACCCAAGGCAGAAAACCGCTTAAAGGCTTTCTTAAACCACAAAGAACAGCATGAGTGATCTGTGCCTTAAGGACATGCTCCTGCTGCAGATAGCTAGTCAGAGCCCATCCCTTTATTTCGGCCCATCCCTTTATTTCCCATAAGGAATACTTTCAGTTAATCTATAATCTATAGAAATAATGCTTATCACTGGCTTGCTGTCAATAAATACATGGATAAATCTCTGTTCAAGGTTCTCAGCTCTGAAGGCTGTGAGACCCCTGATTTCCTACTCCATACCTCTATATTTCTGTGTATGTTTCTTTAATTCCTCTAGCACTGCTGGGTTAGGGTCTCCCTGACCAAGCTGGTCTCAACAAGTGGCGCCCAGCATGGGCAAACTGGTCTTGGCATGAACTCAGTTAATGTTTTTTTATCACTCTAACAAAATTCCTGCAGTACATTGTATCCTTGATAAAGAAGCTATTGTTTGTAATTTGATTATGCATTCTTTATTATTGTGGGATCTGACTATGCAAGTTAGAGATATGTAAGACAGACTGGCATGCTAGCAACTCTAGAGCAGGAGCCAATGCTATGATCTGCAGGTGGAATTACTTTTTCACCAGGGAAAACTCAGTTTTACTCTTAAGGCATTTCAACAGAGTGGATGAGTCCCACCTACTTTGTTGAAGATAATCTTCTTTACTTAAAGTCAACTGATGGCAGATGTAAACCACATCTACAAAATACTTTCAAAGCAACACCTTGTGTCTTAGTCTATTTTCTGCTGCTATAACAGAATACCACCAACTAGATAATTTACATACAATAGAAGTTTATTTGGCTCACAGTTCTGGAGGCTGGGAAGTCCAAAAGCATGGTGCCAACATCTAATGAGGGTCATCCAAAGGTAGAAGGCAGAAGCAAGCACAGAACAGAGAAAAGGGGAGCCAAATTTGTCAGGAGACCACCCCCATAGTAACTAACCTAGATCCACAATAATGGCATTAATCCATTCATGAGGGCAGAGCCTTCATGGTCTAATCACCTCTTAAAGGTCTCACTTCCCAGTACTATTGCATTGAGGATTAAGTTTCCAAAATGTATACTTTGGGGGGCATGCTCAGACCATAGCACCTACTTTAATTGAATAGCTGGGCACTATAGCCTGGCCAAGGTGACACATAAAACTAACCATCACAGTACATTCCTGTCATCATGGCATTCATACACATCTTAAACTCTATGTAATCTTAAAATGACAACAATAAATTCCCACCAAGATGGCTGACTAGGAGCAGCTAGTGTACACCACTCTCATGGAGAGAAGAAATAATGATGAGTCAACACTAGCTCTTCAATTGGATCATCCAGGAGGACACACTGGGAATCATCAAGAAAGCAATGCAACACACAGAGAATGGAGAAGAGCAAGACAGGACAACCTTTGACCTGGGAGTGGTGCAGAACCAAGGGAGGCTTCCCACTGTAGTGAAATGGTGAGTGAGAGTTCCCAGGGACCCACACTAACCCCATGAACCTTTGCGACTCTAGGCTCAGAAAATCCTTCATTACCTCCATTACCCTTCACTCTGGGGCTTTCAGATCAATATGAAAGGGTATGTGGAGTCTTAGCAGAGCTGCCACTCAGGCATATGAGTGACTCTGCATTTCTCTGAGGTGGACCTCCCAGAGGCAACCAAAAGCCTCTTTGCCACTACCCCCACTGCCCACAGGCTAGGGAAGGAACAAAGATCCTGTGGGCTTTACCCACACCTCCAGTAAGCCACAGCTACCCTAAGAAGAAGAAGCCAATCTCTCTCCCTCATGATCCTCCTCTCCCCCTTGTTTACCACCAGGCAGAGGATCCTGGCTTGGACCCACAACACAGCTACCCCACTCCAAGTCAATCATGTCAATTGGTAGTGACTCTGCAATTCTCTGGGTTGGAGCCCCAAGAGACAAGTAAAAGGCCCTCTGCTACAGTGACGGCCAAGATTTCTTCCCCTGCTGCCTCTAAGCTGGGGAGGGAGCATAAAGCCTGAGCTTCCCCCCACAGCTGTGGTGTGCAGCCCAGGAGTGCCAAGCCAAGATCTGGAGCCAGAACTCAGTGGGGCAAGGAGCCCACACTTTCAGAATACTGAGAGGGAGCATGGTTGCAATCATGAGGAAACATAGAGTGAAGGGGTGGCCTGCCCCTCCACACCTGTGGGTGTTTCTTGTCAGGTGAGAAAAGAGACTGAGAAAAGAAAGAGACACAAAGACAAAGTATAGAGAAAGTGGGCCCAGGGGACCAGTGCTCAGCATACGGAGGACCCGCCCCGGCACCGGTGTCTGAGTTCCCTCAGTATTTATTGATCATTATCTTTACCGTTTTGGAGAGGGGGATGTGGCAGGACAATAGGGTAGTAGTGGGGAGAGGGTCAGCAGGAAAACATGTGAACAAATGTCTCTGTGTCATAAACAAGGTTAAGAAAAATGTGCTGCGCTTTAATGTGCATATACATAAACATCTCGGTGCATTAAAGAGCAGCATTGCCGCTAGTGTGTCTCACCTCCAGCCCTAAGGCAGTTTTCTCCTATCTCAGTAAATAGAACGTAAAACCTGGTTTTACACTGAGACATTCCATTGACCTGGGACAAGCAGGAGACAGATGACTTTCTCTTATCTCAACTGCAAAGAGGCCTTCCTCTTTTACTAATCCTCCTCAACACAGACCCTTTACGGGTGTCAGGCCGGGAGACGGTCAAGTCTTTCCCTTTCCACGAGGCCATATTTCAGACTATCACATGGGGAAAAACCTTGGACAATACCTGGCTTTCCTAGGCAGAGGTCCCTGTGGTCTTCCTCAATGTTTATGTCCCTGGGTACTTGAGATTAGAGAATGGTGATGACTTTTAACAAGCATACTGCCTTCAAGCACTTGTTTAACAAAGCACATCTTGAATAGCCCTAAATCCATTGAACCTTGAGTAAACACAGTACACGTTTCTGCAAGCACAGGGTTGGAGGTAGGGTTACAGATTAACAGCATCTCAAGGCAGAAGAATTTTTCTTAGTACAGAACAAAATGGAGTCTCTTATGTCTACTTCTTTCTACATAGACACAGCAACAGTCTGATCTCTCTTTCTTTTCTCCACAATAGAGGAGCCATGTAGCTGAGCAAGAACCTACCTACTGGCCATTAAACTTAAGCACCATCTACTGGATCATAGCCCAAAATTCAACATCAAAGTATTTTACTAATATACTCCCCTACAACATGAAACCAAGGATACGAATTCAGCTACAAATATGACCCTGCACAAAGCCTCAGTCCTCTGAAAACATCCAGAAAAGAACTTAACTGACTGTACTCAAATTACTCCACCATGGTTAAAGGAACATCAGCCCACATAGATGAGACAGAACCGGTGCAAGACCTCTGGCAACTCAAAAAGCCGGATTGTCTTATTTCCTCCAAATGACCACACTAGCTCCCCAGCAAAATTTCTTAATTAGACTAAAATGGATGAAATGACAGATATAAAATTCAGAATATGAATAAAAGCTAAGATCATCAAGATTCAGGAGAAAGTCAAAACTCAATCATAGAAATAGGAGGATTACAATAAAATAATACAGGAACTGAAATATGAGATGGACTTTATAAGAAAAAACCAAACTGATCTGATACACCTGAAAAAAGACACTGTAATAATTTTATAATACAGTTGCAAGTGTTAACAGCAGAATAGACCAAGCTGAGGAAAGAATCTCACAGTTCAAAAATAGGTTCTCTGAACTAACTCAGCCAGACAAAACTAAATTTAAAAGAATAAAAAAGAATGAATGAAACCTCTAAGAAATATGAGATCATGTAAAGAGGCCAAATGTATGACTCATTGGTGTCCTTGAAGGAGAGGGAGAGAAAACAAGCAAGTTGGAAAACATATCTGAAGATATCATTCACAAAAATTTCCCCAACCTCACTAGAAAGGCCAACATTCTAATACAGGAAATCCAGAGAATCCCTGCAAGTTACTATATAAGATGACCATTCCCAGGATATATAATCATCCAATTATTCAAGATCAACATAAAATATATATATATATATATTTTTTTTTAAAGGCAGCTGGAAAAAAGGAACAAATCACCTATAAAGGGAAACCCATCAGGGTAACAGCACATTTTCAACAGAAACCCTACAAACCAGAAGAGATTGGGGGGCCTATATTAAACATTCTTAAATAAAAGAAACTCCAACCATGAATTTCATATCCAGCCAAACTGAGTTCCATGAGTAAAGGAGAAATAAAAATCCTTTTCAAACAAGCAAATGCTAAGGGGATTTGTTACCATCAGACCTGCCTTACAAGAGGTCCTTAAGAGAGTGCTAAATATAAAAACAAAAGACCATTGTCAGCCACCACAAAAACTTACTTAAGTCTACAGACCATTGGCACTATAAAGAAACCACACAATCAAATCTGCATAACAACCAGCTAATAATGTGATTGCAGGATCAAATCTACACATACATATCAATATTAACCTTGAATGGAAATTGGCTAAATGCCCTAATTAAAAGGCACAGAGTGGTAAGTTGGATAGAGAAGCAAGGCCCAATTGTATGCTGTCTTCAAGAGATTCATCTCACATGCAATGACACCCATAGGCTCAAAGTTAAAGGATGGAGAAAAATCTACCAAGCAAATGGAAAACAAACAAATAAACAAAAAGCAGAGTTTGCTATTTTAACTTGAGTCAAAACAGCCTTTAAATAAATAACAAGAGACAAAAATGGGCATTACATAATGGTAAAGAGTTCAATTCAACAAGATCTAACTATGTTAAATATGTATGCATCAAAGACAGGAGCACCCACATTGATAAAGCAAGTTCTTAGAGACCTACAAAGAGTCTTAGACAATCACAGAATAATAGTGGGAGACTTTGACACCCCACTGACAGTATTAGACAGATTATTGAGGCAGAAAACTAACAAAGATATTCAGGACCTGAACTAGACACTTGACCAAAAGGGCCTAACAGATATCTACACAACTCTCTCCCCAAAACAACAGAGTATACATTCTTGTCCTCTGCACATGACACATACTCTAAAATTGACTACATAAATAGCCATAAAACAATCCTTAGCAAATTCAAAAAAAAAAACCCAGATCATACCAAACTCACTCTCAGACCACAGTAAAATAAAAATAGAAATCAATAGTAAGAAAATAATATTTAAAATGCCATTACATGGAAATTGAACAACCTGCTCCTGAATGACTTTAAGGTAAATAATAAAATTAAAACAGAAATTAAATTATTTGAAACTAATGAGAACAAAGATACAACATATAAGAATCATTGGGGCACAACTAAAGTGGGGTTAAGAGGGAAGTTTATAGCACTAAATTCCCATATCAAAAAGTTAGAAAGATTTAAAATTAACAACCTAATGTCACACCTAAAGTAACCTGAGAAAAAAGAGCAAACTATCCCCCAAACTTGTAAAAGACAACATGTACCCAACGTTAGAGCTGAATGGAAAGAAATGGAGATACAAAAAACCATACACAAAATCAATGAATCCAGGAGTTTGTTTTTTGAAGGAATAAGTAAGATTGAGAGACTTCTAGCTATACTAATAAAAAATAAAAGAGAGATTTAAATAAACACAATCCAAAATAGCAAAGCATACATTATCACCAAATTCCACAGAAATACAAAAACCCTCAGAGACTACTACAAACACCTACATGCACAAAAACTAGAAAACCTAGAAGAAATAAATAAATTTCTAGAAACATAAAACCTCCTAAGATTGAAGCAGAAAAAGCTGAATCTCTGAACAGATCAATAATGAGTTCCAAAACTGAATCAGTAAGGGAAAAAAACCTACCAACCAGAAAAAGCCCAGGACCAAATAAATTAACAGCTGAATACTTTCACAGCAACAGATGTACAAAAAATATCTGGTACCATTCGTGCTGAAACTATTCCAAAAATTGAGGGAGAAGGACTCCTCACTAATTCTATGAGGCCAGCATCACTCTGATACCAAAATCTGCTATCAAACACAGCAAAAAAAGAAAACTTTAGGCCAATATCCTGGTGAACATAGATTTAAAAAAATCCTCAACAAAATACTGGCAAACCAAAGCTGTCACCACATCAAAAAGCTCATCCATCAAAATCAAGTAGGCTTTATTCCTGGAATGTAAGGGTGGTTCAACAAACACAAATCAATAAATGTGATTCATCACATAAACAGAACTAAAACCAAAACCCACATGAGTATCTCAGTAGATGGAGAAGTCTTTCAATAGAAGTCAGATCCCTTCATGTTAAAAGCCCTCAATAAACTAGATATTAAAGAAACATACCTCAAAATAATGAGAATCATCTATGAAAAACCACAGCCAATATCGTACTGAATGGGCAAAAGCTGGAGGCATTCCCCTTGAGAACTGGCACAAGACAAGGATGCCCTATCTCACCACTTCTATTCAACATAGTACTGGAAGTCCTAGCCGGAGTAATCAGACAAGAGAAAAATCAAAATCATGTTTGTAGATAATATGATTCCATACCTAGAGAACCCCATAGTTTCTGCCCAAAAGCCTCTAGATCTGATAAACAAGCAAATTTTCAGGATTCAAAAACAATGTACAAAATTAAGTAGTATTTCTATACACAAACAATGTCCAAGCCAAGAGCCAAATCAAGAACAATTCCATTCACAATAGCCACAAAAAGGGTAAAATACCTAGGAATACAGTTAACCAGTGAGGTGAAAGATCTTTGCAATGAGAATTACAAAACATTGCTGAAAGAAATTAGAGATAACACAAACAATTGGAAAATTATTCCATGCTCATAGGATAGAAGTATCACGCTGTTAAAATGGCTATACTGACCAAATCAATTTGAAAACAATATCAAACTACCAATATCAAACAATATCAAAACAATATCAAACTACCAATGACATTATTCACAGAATTAGAAAAAAACTATTTTAAAATTCATATGGAACCAAAAATGAACCCAAATAAACAAGGCAATTCTAAGCAAAAAAAAAAAATGAAGAAGAAGCTGGACTTGGTTCCCATCTTCAAATTATACTACAAGGCTACAGTAACCAAAACAACATGATACTGATACCAAAATAGACACATAGAGCAATTGAACAAAACAGAGACCCCAGCAATAATGCCACACACCTGCAACCATCTGATCTTTGACAAAATTGACACAATTATAAAATGGGGAAAGGACTCCCTATTCAATAAAAAGTGCTGAGATAACTGGCTAGCCATATGTAGAAGATTGAGATGACCCCTTCTAAGCTTGCACTATATACAAAAATCCACTGAAGATGGATTAAAGAGTTAAATGTAAAACTTAAAACTAAAAAAATTCCTGGAACATAACCTAGGAAATACCATTCTTTACATAGGCCCTGGAAAAGATTTCATGATGATGCCAAAAGTAATTGCAACAAAAACAAAAATTGACAAATAGGATATAATTAAACTTAAGAGCTTCTGCACAGCAAAATAAACTATCAACAGAATAAACAGACAACCTACAGAATGAAAAAAAATATTTGCAAACTATGCATCTAACGAAGGTCTAATATCCAGAATTTATAAGGAATTTAAACAAATTTATAAGCAAAAAACAAACAATCTCATTAAAAAGTGAGCAAATGACATGAATAGATCTGTATTAGTCAGGGTTCTCTAGAGGGACAGAACTAATAGGATAGATGTATATATAAAGGGGAGTTTATTAAGGAGTATTAACTCACACGATCACAAGGTCCCACCATAGGCCTCTGCAAGCTAAGGAGCAAGGAAACTAGTTAGAATCCCAAAGCTGAAGAACTTGGAGTCTGACGTTCAAGGGCAGGAAGCATCCAGCATGGGAGGAAGATGTAGGCTGGGAGGCTAAGCCAGTTTATCCTTTTCATGTTCTTCTGCCTGCTTTTATTCTAGCCTCACTGGCAGCTGATTAGATTGTATCCACCCAAATTAAGGCTGGGTCTGCCTTTCCCAGCCCACTGACTCAAATGTTAATCTCCTTTGGCAACACCCGCACAGACAAACCCAGGAACAATACTTTGCATCTTTCAATCCAATCAAGTTTACACTCAGTATTAACCATCACAAGACCCTTCTCAAAATAAGACATACATGTGGTCAGAAAGCTTATTTTAAAATGCTCAGTATAACTAATCATTGGAGAAATGCAAATCAAACCCCAATGAGATTAACATCTCACAACAGTCAGAATGACTATTATTAAAAAGTGAAAAAATAACAGATGCTCTCGAGGTTGCAGAGAAAATGGGACGCTTACACACTGCTGGTGAGAATGTAAATTAGTTCAAGCTTTGTGGAAAGCAGTGTAGCAATTTCTCAAAGAACATAAAACAGAATTACCATTCAACCCAACAATCTCATTATTGGGTATATACCTAAAGGAAGAGAAATTATGCTACTATAAAGACACATGCATGTGTATGTTCATAGCAGCACTATTCACAGTAGCAAAGACACAAAATCAACTTAAATGGCCATCAATAGTAGACAGGATAAAGAAAATGTGGTACATATACACCATGAAATACTACACAGCCATAAAAGAAGAATGAGCTCATGTCCCTTGTAGCAACATGGATGGAGTTGGAGGCCATTATCCTAAACAAACTAACACAAAACATAAAGCCAAATATCACATGTACTTACTTATAAGTGGAAGCTAAACACTGAGAACATGTGGACACAAAGAAGGCAACAATAGGCACTGGGGGCTATTTGAGGATGGAGGATGGGAGGAGGGAGAGGATCATAAAACTACCTATGAGGTACTATGCTTAATACCTGGGTGATGAAATAATTGTACACCAAACCCCGTGACATGCCATTTGCCTTTATAACAAACCTCCACATGTACCCCCAAACCTAAAATAAAAGTTTTTTTTTTAAAAAAAGAACAATAATAACATTGTATTTTCACTTAACAGATGTAACTATTCTGTATACAATAAAAAATGTGCTAATAGTTTCCCCCAAAAAATATGCAATGTCCTTGGGTGATGTTCACTATTCTCACTGATCTTCTCTTAACTTGTATACTGTAATGGAAAAGTAACTATCATTAATACATTTTAAAAGATAAAGAGATAAGTGTGCAAAGGAAAATATTTTTATATAGGCATATATATGTGTATATATACATATATATATAAACAGACTCATACCACAATAAGAAGAAATATTCATAACAACTATAGTCCTCATTTCTACAGCTGATCATATGATTGTAGCTTGTATTTATGACTATCATATTCCACTACTCATTCTGTATTCCCCTTGCCCTCTGCAGGTGTTCCAGCTGGTCATGTTTTTTTCCTGGTGAAATGGCACAAACCTTCCTCCTAAAGGATCTGGAAGCTCTGGAAAATTGAATTGTAGTTTTCCATTGACCTTAGTCATAGGACATGTTTGTACTGAAGGATGCTCTAAGGGATCTCCTCTACTCAAGACACATTCCTTTTAGCTTAATTGTGCAATAGCACCCAATTTCTCCTTGATAATCAGAATCAGCCGCTCCAACCAGTTCAGTAACTCCCTAATTTGCCTGAAGAAGGGAGGCATAAAAGACCAAAGTGTGTGAATCGTAGTCTTAATTTCTACTTCAGTAGAATCATGTCTCCTGGTGGAATCATTCTTCCTTTTGGAACTAAGACCTCTAGGTCAGCAGAGCATTAGGTTTTTGGGATAGGAAGAAAAAAAAGTTGCTAGTGAGTCACAAAGGGCAGCCTGCTCACTGTCTGCAAGCTGAACAAGGTAAATGCTGAGTAGCCAGATGCTCAGTCCACCAATTTTCCTACTACTACATACTCTATCCATTAGTGTATAATAAGCAATTAATTGGGAGAACTAGCAAACATTGGGAGATTGTCCTATTCTGCAGGGTTATTGGGAAGGAGAAAATGTTAATTACCACTAAGAAAAACAAAACAAAACAAAAAATGAAGTGCTAAAATCTATCATATTCTGGCATTAGGAATTTTCTGTTTTTTCCATAGAATAATGTAAAACATTTAGACAATAGGGTTTGTACTGTTATAAGATCATTTTGTGTTTATAATGGTTTCTTTAAAACATCGTGTTAGGAATAAATTCTGGTCTGTAATATCAGCACTTTGGGAGGCTGAGGTGCAAGGATAGGTTGAGGCCAGGAGTCTGAGACCAGCCTGGGCAACAAAGCAAGACCCTGTTTCTATAAAAACAAAACAAAAATTTTAAAAAAGAATAAACTCTGCTATTGAACAATATTGATGAGGTAGTATAGCTTACTGAGATTAAATAAATAATCCAAGAACGTACATAGAAAAAATGAACAGCATGCAATTTTGGTGAGATTGATAAAATAAATGCAGAGCCAGTAGAATGATCTTGAAGGACTAAGGATTCCATGCTATTGTATTTTAGGATATAAATTGAGCTAATATATTTTAAACTTTTGACTTAAATGAATGATACAATGTATTTATATAATTCTACACTTTTATAATTGATTGTAACCAGAAAAAATAAAAATAAAATACTGTCACTCTATTTGAACTATCTTGAGAGAAATATTATCTACTTCATAAAATACTAATGAATTTTGTGCAACTTTCTTGTTTTATCTCCTCACAGATTTTGGCCATCAGCTTTTGTGGCACAGATGACTATGAAATTAATGGAAAATTAAAAACTAAATATCCATTTCTTCTAGGATACAAAGTGGCTGGAATTGTGGAGAGGATTGGAAAAGGAGTGAGAAAGGTAAAACCAGGTAAAATAACACAAAAGTAGAGACTTGTCAAATAGTGTTGGGGGGTGGTGGTTTCTGACAGTTTACAGATTGGAAAGAGGAATTCCAGTATGATCTTCATCCTATCATAGACTTAACTAGTGTTTCTTTAGTGCCAGCTATCTGCTAAGTAGTAGTTTGGTGCTGAATCTTTTTTTAAAAATTAAGAACCAAATCTCTCCTCTCATAGAACTTACATTCTGGTGAGAATAAACAAGATAAAAAGAAAGCTAGGCCCCAGTGTGTATTGTTCCCCTCTATGTGTCCATGTGTTCTCATCATTTAGCTCCCCCTTATAAGAACATGTGGTACGTGGTTCTCTGTTCCTGAGTTAGTTTGCTAAGGATAATTGCCTCCAGCTCCATCCATGTTCCCGCAAAGGACATGATCTTGTTCTTTTTTATGGCTGCACAGTATTCCATGGTGTACATGTACCACATTTTCTTTATCCAGTCTACCATTGATTTAGGTTCACTCCATGTCTTTGCTATTGTGAATAGTGCTACAGTAAACATATGTGTGCTTGTATCTTTATAATAGAACAGTTTTTATTCCTTTGGACATATACCCCAGTAATGGGATTCCTGGAACAAATGGTATTTCTGTCTTTAGGAATTTGAGGAATCGCCACACTGTTTTCCACAGTGGTCAAACTAATTTTACACTCCTACCAACAGTGTGTAAGCATCCATTTTTCTTCACAATCTCACCAGCATCTGTTATTTTTTGACTTTTTAATAACAGTCATTCTGTCTAGTGTGAGATGGTATCTCATTGTGGTTTTGATTTGCATTTCTCTAATGCTCAATGATGTTGAATTTTTTTTCATGATTATTGGCTGCATGTATGTCTTCTTTTGAAAAGTATCTTCAATTGCCTATTACAGGGTGGAGGGTGGGAGGAAGGAGAAGATCAGTAAAAATAACTAACATGTGCTAGGCTTAATACCTGAGTGAAGAAATAATCTGTATGACAAACCCCCAGGGCACAAGTTTACCTATTTAACAAAACTGCCTATGTATCCCTGAACTTAAAATAAAACTTAAACTAAAAAAGAATAAACTGAAAATGACAGATAAAAATTTAAACAAAGAAGATACACATAAAGCCTCATGTAATTAAATAGTAGGTTTTAAATGGACATGAAGTAGAACACTGTTAGTACACTGTAAGGACTTTTACTCCTAAAGGATTTTGAGCAAAGATAATAAGTGTTCTTATATGTTTAAAAGGAACACTCAGCTGCCATATTGAAAAAAAGATACGAGGAGGAAATAAAGGTGGAAGTAGGAGGCAAGTTAGGATGTTATTATAGCAGTAAACGCAAGAGGTGATGATAGCTTGGACCAGGATGACAGTATGAAAGTAGTGAAAAGTGATTGGATTCTAAGTATATTTTGAAGATAGAGTGAATAGAACTTGCTAAAGTGTGAGAAATAAGGGCATCAAGGATGACTTCAAAGTTTGATAGAAAGCCTAATAAGTAGAGTGGGATTGCAATTTACAGAAAAGAAGGCTGTGGAAAGCATAGATTTTGACGAGCTATAGTGAGCTTGAATATGGCCAGGTTATATTTAGGATGTCTGATGAGAGCTTCCTTATGTCTTCATTATAGTAGAGATATATGTGTGTGTATGTGTGTATACATATGTCAATATATATTACATATAAATATATAATTAATATGTATTAATATAAGGATATTTTAAAAATTCATTTGCTCTTGGAGAAGATCTAAACATGTAAGCTCGGTTCATCATCTTAAATCAGAAATATCCTCTATATTTTCTTTACTTCTAATAGTTTTTTCTTTCAGAAGTTGTCAAAATATTTGGTTTCTTTCCTCTAAACTCAGGCCAGATAATCTTGGAAGCTGAAATAACACAGCCCTTACTATACCCATATGACATAGTTACTATAGTAACTCAATTCCATGGTCATCCAGTAATACTTCCCCCAAAGAAGTGGCTTGTCAGATAGAGGTTCAATGATCCATCATAATTTCAACCAAGTTTCAGAAAGTTGAAAAAATTCCCCGTGATTTAATAAGATTTTGCTTTACCAGTGTCATAGAGATGAAATTAAAAATTAGAAGTGCCAACTTTTTGGGTTTCTGACAAATGGACTGAAGTGAGTAGGTCTGGCTAAAGTGACCTGAGGCATGACCATTTGAGGTTCTAGTATTCATTTGACTAGGGACAATGTGTCTCACAGGTTAAATTTCTATTCCTCTTTGGGTATAAAAGGCCTCTCTTTCTTTGCAGCACTGTCTTCACTTTTCTTTGTTCTTCTTAGTTTTAACCTTGCCTCACTCAGAAGGTAACAAGACTACTGGGTGAGATCTGAGGTGGGGGCCCCTAAACAGCCTCTCTGCCTCCGGTTCTTCCCAGGCCCATCATCTCCAATATCCCCAGTGTTGTGTTTCAAAACTAGATTACACCTCTTGAGCAGTTTCCTCAGTTATCATCAAAGTGTAAATATTGTATCCCTCTCAGTATTCTTAATAAACAGTAATAGAGTTCTCTTAGTTCTCTTCTTAGGAAAAAAATATTTCATGAGTTACTATGGCTAATGTACAAAATTGCCAAGTGCCAATAAGAGAGAGCTGTTAAATGCTTTCTGTCTTTACCACTAACTTATTAAACTCATTCAGAATTTTATTGATGTGTATTTCACACACCATACAATTCGCTCATTTAAAGTGTACAGTTCAATGGTTTTTAGTATATCTGCAAATATGTGCAACCATCACCATAGTCAGCTTTAGAACGTTTTTGTCACCTTAAATACAAACTCTGTACTCTTTAGCTACCCTCTTTCCTCCTCCTCTGACCAAGCCTTAAGAAATGTATAATCTTTTTCGTCTCTGTAGATTTACCTATTCTGAACATTTCACATACATTGAATCATATAATATGTAGTCTTTTGTGTCTGTCGGGCTTCTTTCACTTAGCATGAAGTTTCATTCATGTTATAGCATGTATCAGTATTTTATTTCTTTTCATGGCTCAATAATTTTCCAATGGATGCCACATTTTGTTTATCCAATCATGAATTGATGAGGATTTGGATTTTTTTTTTTTTTTTTACATTTTGGTTGTTGTAAATAATGCTTCTATGAATATTCACATACAAGATTTTGTGTGGACATACATTTCCATTTTTCCTGGGTAACTCTATGTTTTGTAGTTTGAGTACTGCCATACTGTTTTACATTCCCGCCAGCAGCGCAGGAGAGCTTTTATTTCACTACATCCTCATTTTTTTTATTCTTGCCACATCCTAGTGGGTGTGTAGGCAGTTTCAAAGGATGATGAAAACAGCCCCCACTAGGGCAATGTCAAGCAAAACTGTGATATCAGGGCAACCACAGAGAATAGCCACTAGGACAATGCCTAGTGGAGCCATGGGAATGGGGCTGCTTCCAAGATGCCAGAACTGTAGAGCCACCAGCATGCAGCATCAGCCTGAAAAAGCTTCAGGCATGTTACTTCAATGAAAGAGAGCTGAAGCATGAGCTGTACCCAGCAAAGTCATAGGCACAGAGTTGCCTGCAGCCTTTGGGGCCAACCCTCACCCCAGTGTGTCCAGAAGATAGGATATGGAGTAAAATAAGACTATTCTCAAGGCTTAAGACCTAATGTTGTTTGTTGGGTTTTGGACCTACTTGGGACCCATCTCTTTTCTTTTTTTCACTGTTTCTCCCTTTTGGGAAGGGAATGTCCTTCCTCTAGCTGTCCCACCATTGTATTCTGGAAGTGCATAGCTGGTTTGCTTTCACAGGCTCACAGTAGAGGAAAATTTAATATTGGAGCTAGTTAAGACTCTGGGGGCTATTAGGATGGAATGCATGCATTTTGTACATGAGAAGGACATGAATTTTAGGGGACCAGAGGTCAAATGCTATGGTTTGAATGTGTCCTTTTCAAAATTCATGTGTTGGAAGCCTAATTTCCAATGTTACAGTATTAGGAGATGAGACCTTTTGGGAGGTGATTAGGTCATAAGGGTGGAGCCCTCATGAATAAATTTAATGTTGCTATAAAAAGGGCTTGCAAAAGTGGGTTTATACTCTCTTATCCTTTCTCTCTCTGTCATGTGCGAATGCAATAAAAAGGCCCACATTAGATGCCCACACCTTGATTTTGGACTTCCCAGCCTCCAGAACTGTGAGAAATAAATTTCTGTTCTTTGTAAATTACCCAGTCTCAGTTATTCTGGTATAGCAGCACAAACAGACTAAGCCACCTTCCTTTATTTAATTATGGTTTTCTTTAGTTTTTTTTATCATATTTATAATATCTGCTTTGAAGGCTTTGTGTGTTAAATTCAATGTCTGGCTGTTCTCACAGGCAATTTCTTTTGCCTGCTTTTTTTCCCCCAGTGTATGGGTCATAATTTCTGGTTTTATTTTTTTGCATGTCTTGGAGTTTTTGAGAAACTGGACATTTTAGATAATACTGACAGAACAATCAAGTGACTTACCACAGTACACAAGCTAGGAAATAGTAAGTACATGGCTCAAAACCCAGTTCTTTGATAAATTTAATCTGGAGGATAAAGGATTCCTACCTTCATCAAAAGTGAGCTTGGGCATGTGTTGTGAGAGGTTTTAATTGAAATACACCATAGTACTTTGTATATATTTCTCCTTTCGACATTCCAGAGAGAATTTTTGATAAATGATTGCATTGTTCTCTCCAGGAGACAAAGTCATCCTTCAGTATGGAAAACCTGACCCTTGTTTGTTCCCTAAAGGAAATACATGCAATCAATTCAAGTAGGTCTCTTTAATTACTGACTAAATTTTCATCCTATACCTTCATTCATCTCTCATATGTGCTTTTATGGTTTGCTTTACTAAGCTTTGATGGTATTTGTGAAACCATGGCTGATGACACCACCAGATTTACCTGTAAAAGAAAACCAATCTACCAACTCCCTAACACAAGCACCTTCACTGAATACACAGTGTTAAGAGAAAGTGCATTTGTCAGAATTGATCCTGAAGCTCCTCTAGAAAAAGTATGGTTGACAGGCTGTGGATTACTTGCAGGAAGAGGGCAGGAATAAATAATGCAAAGGTAAATATTTAGATTGGCTTTTTTCCATCACAGTCTTTTAAAGCCTCCACCATAGGCCCTTGCATTTAATGTATACAAGAAGTAAGCCAAGCTCATCTCTGTGATGCCTCCTTCAGGCCATCCTGTTTAAAAAGCTCAAGGCACAAAAGAAAGGGGAATAGGAGAAAAAGATGTATGCTCAAGATTGCCATTTTTCAGCTTTTATGGTTGACTTCTTTTCACCCATTCTAGGTTTAATGGTTTTATAAATGTTCACAAAAATGAAAGGAAGGAACAAACACAAAATGCTACAAGTCAGGCTTCCTCGTTGCTTAGCACATTTGAGCATACACAACTTAGTTTATACCACTTAGTATTTTACTTTTACTTGTTGCATTTTTGTTTGTTTTCTTGCATATAAAAAAGAATGCATGGAAAACAGGAGTAAAGGGAAGTGTTAAGAGTGGGATAGCAACTCCTTAGGATTCTTGGAGTTATCTCATAAAGTACTAACAAAATGGTAGCATCTGCTCTTAACCAATATTTTTAGGAGATTATAATTTAGAAAGCTTGCTTTTTGAAGAAAACTGGAATATGAAAAGTAAAGAGTTTGCTGGTCTTCTCTTTTGGTATAGGAAATTTAAATACCCTCAAATCCTAGTCTGAGATATTTTAAAGTGGAGAACAGAAAGGGAAAAAAGACAGCTCTTCCATTTGCCCTTTGTCTACAAGAATTTCTGCTTAAAACATTTGGGGCCAAATTTTAAAGACCCAAATCAATCTATCAAGAAACAAAACCCCCTAATACTACTGAATTTTGCAACTCTCAAGTCTGACACAAATTCATAACTTTATAAACTGCCTATGCTCCATTGGTAACTGGGCATTGTATATGCTCAGTTGACTACCCGAATAGACAATCCCCCAAAAGAAGTGACACTGAACTAATGACTGAAGGTGCTGGCCATCTCTGTCTCAACAGAAATTGCCTGAAGGGCCAAGGGCTTCTCAGTCAAGAAGTTAATTTTGTTTTAAAAAAAGCACCCTTTTCAGGAAGATTGCATAAGTTAACTGGCTTTTCTTAGTGCAATAATGGAACCTAAGTATTGTCCTCTTCTAAACAAGGGTAAGTAGGTTTGGGTTAAAAATAACAATTCAGGCCAGGTACAGTGGCTCACGCCTGTAATCCCAGCACTTTGGGAGACTGAGGCTGGTGGATCATGAGGTCAGGAGATCGAGACCATCCTGGCTAACACGGTGAAACCCCTGTCTCTACTGAAAGTACAAAAAATTAGCTGGGCGTGGTGGCGGGCGCCTATAGTCCCAGCTACTGGGGAGGCTGAGGCAGGAGAATGGCATGAACCCCGGAGGCGGAGCTTGCAGTGACCAGAGATCAGGCTGCTACACTTCAGCCTGGGTGACAGAGCCAGACTCTGTCTCAAAAAAGAAAAAAAAAAATTAAATAAATAAATAAAATAACAATTCAGCTACCTTTTGTTGCCCTTTCTCATTTTTATGAGTCTAGTCTCATTTCCTACCCCCTTTCAGTTATTTCAAAGAAGAATAAAGGCTTTCTAAGGAATGACAGTTACTAAATGGATTCTATGGATGCATACTTTATTAGAATTGTTTAGCCTAATCATTAGAATGGAATCATTTAGAATCATTACATGTGTATCCTTGGTTAAAGGACATGCAGTCAGTACAGATTTTTATGTGCATTCCTAGGAATTCTTAGTCATGTATTTCTGTTTTTTTATGCATGGTGACCTCATAAGTAGACATCAAAAACTGAATCACAGTGGCCGGGTAAAATAAAAATTTTGCAGCTTCCTTCATGTAAATATAATGCCCAAAGGGAGAAATTTACATCTTCAGCTACTGCTATTCATCTGGTCTTCAACCTAAAAAAGAAAAATTGGAAACTGCTCTCCAAGCCCTTAGGGGAATCATAATTTTGACAATTCTAATATTAGTTTCTGACATTCCTATAAGAAATCTTTTCCTCTGTTGTCTAGAGATTGGTAGTACATCATATAAAGCTCTTAAGTTCCTTTCAAAGGAAAGTGTTATTTGAAAGATTTAATAATTTAAAAAGACAAATTGACCAGAAACATGACCTCCCTTTCCCAGAGGAATGGGGTCCACTCATTTTCTCAGCCTGTATTGCCTTTGGATATCTGTGTCTTCTGATAATCTAGGTCAAATTCTTTCTAACTTGTGTTGTGTTTGGCCTGGGTGAAGTTGGTCTTTTTATTATTAGGGGTTACAAAGCTACTGGTGCTTCCAGGATCACTGATGTTGACATCAACAGAGACAAATTTAAGAAAGCCACATCTCTGGGAGCTGCTGAATGTTATCAGTTCCAGGGATCTTGAGAAGCCTGTCTGACAGGTGCTCATTGAAGTAAGTGACAACATGGTATTTGAAGTTACAGGCTTTGTTAAAACCAAGGTGTACTCCCCTCTGAAATTTTTAAGGTTGCAGATTTTATGGTTGGGCAACCAATATGATTTGGCTGTGTCCCCCCACCCAACTCTCATCTTTAATTGTAGCTTCTATAATTCCCATGTGTCATGGGAAAGACCCAGTGAGAGGTAATTGAATCATGGTGGCAAGTCTTTCCTGTGCTATTCTGGTGATAGTGAATAAGTGTCATGAGATCTGATGGTTTTATAAAGGGGAGTTCTCCGGCACAAGCTCTCTTTTTGCCTGGTGGATATAAGACATCTCTTTGCTCTTCATTTGGCTTCCACCATGCTTGTGAGGCCTTCCCAGCCAGGTGGAACCGTGAGTTCATCAAACCTCTTTCCTTTATAAATTACCCAGTCTTTGGTATGTATTTATTAGCAGCATGAGAATGGAGTAGTACAGCAACCCATCAGTTGCTGGGAATCTGACTTTTAATAGCCTCTCAGAGTTGGGATGAGGCCTTTAAGATGATCTAATCCAGCCACTATGTAAGAGCAGGGAATCCCCTTCTTGCTGTTGCTACAGTACCACTTCCAGTGAGGGGAAATGTCACACAAGAAAAGGCAGCCATTGCCCTTTCAGAAAAGTAGCAGTTTCTCATCTTCACCCTTTAGATAGCTCTCTCCTTCCTCAATGTATCCACAACCACAAAGACAGGTTCTTTTACTATCCCAGAATATAATTTTCCAGCATTCAAACCTGCCACTTGCTATCTTACCATCATTTGACCTGTATTAGAATTTGTTTCTTAATGTTTAGTCTACCCATGATCGACCTACCAGAGTTTTCCTTATTGAAAAGATGTAAGAAAAATTGACCTGAGTAATTCTGCTTTCTCTGTCTACTCTTCTCTTCCTTTTTCCTTGTTTGAGACATAGCATTATAACATTAACCACATTGAAAGCCTCCTTATTTGCCTTTAATTTTCTTCTTTTTAAAGAAAGTCTCAAGTCATTCTTTTGGTCTTTATCTTTGAGACACTGTTCTTATAGGTCCTGAGACTCTATTTTATTATCCTGGATAGCAGGGCTCTCCTTTAATTTGTTGTTCTTTTCTTTGAGAAGTCTGTTTTAAGAGATCTAGTGCAGCCATATTGGAATCATTACATGTGTATCCCTATTCTTCCTCACAGAGATCATTTGCAGAATCCATTGTCAGAGTTTCATACTTCAAATATTCCTCCCCTCTTAAATAACTTATTGTCTTGAGTAGATAGCCATGGGCTCTAATGTATTTTTCCTAAACTTTTAAAAATTTGGCCTTTCCAAGGCTTAAATATAAGTCTGATTCTTCTTACTGTTGCTTCCTTGATGATTAGGAAGGAAATCATCTAAGGTGACATGGTCATTTCCATCCTTCATCTTACTAACAAATAACGTTCCCCACTTGCATAGAGTTCAGTCAAGAAAAAGAGTTCTCTTCATTGCTCTTTGAGTTGGTTGGAAAATGCAGCTGTCGGCAAAGCAAAAGCAAAATGAGACTTCCAGCACATATTCAGTTAGTCTCCGGCACTGCTACTCATCACTGAGCAGACGGTTTATTTTGCCTTTTGATTATTTGTTAAGGTGCTTTCCTCTGCACTTAAACCCAGTTATTGAAACTTCATGGGGGATCTTTTAGGTGCACAGAAAGTTTATTTTTATTTGTAAGTAATTTTCTCCCAAAAAGGGGTCATTTTAATGGACAGATTGTGATAAGAAGAGATCATTTTAACTGGTGGGAGGAGATTGGTTTTACCAGGGATTGCTAAGCAATCTGACTTCATATTTAAATGATGTCTTTATACAAAAAAGTCTCTCTTTTTCATTCTCTGCCCTTAAACAAGTTGACTGCCCTGAAATCCTGCCATAAGAATTATGGAAAATGTATGATTAATGGAATAGTTCCTTTTGGAACACATTTCATTTGATACAATGCTGCTCTTTTTTGGAAAAAATAAATAGAAAGGCTCTCTGTTTGGAGGTAAGGAGATAAGAAGACAATAATTTCTAGTATAAATGTGAACATAGCCATACATAATTGGTGGCTTTCCAAAAACCAGATTGCTACTTTACCTCATGAAAAGTATTTTTAAAAAGTTTAAAAAACAAAACTAACAAAACACAAAACAGTAAAATGTGAAGGAGAGATTTTAGCCGCTGTGAGTTCCATTCATCTTCGTGCCTGGCTGCAGTCGGTGTCAAGAGAATTCCTCGCCAACTCCCGTCTCCAGGATGTGTCAACACAGTGGTTTAAGCAACTTCCATTACCACACCTCCAATAATTAAAATAAAGGGAAATAACCCAGCAGCAGTCCAAGGATGAACATAAAATCAAGGCTTAAAACATTTTGGTGGGGTGAGTTGTTTGAAGGTTAACACACAGACAAACACACACACACACACACACACACACACACATTTTGGCTGTCTTAAAAGAGAAAAGCAAAAGTGGGTACATGTTCACATATAGTTTCCAAATCTCTTCTAGTCAGAGGAGTCTCATCTAGACTCCATAATAATTTTCTTTCAGCCTCTAAAGGTTTTATAATCATTTTTCAATAGCCAGGACACCCAAGGGCATTTAACCATCAACAGATACATGTTCCTATAAATGGAAGAGAGAAAACTCCTAAAATAAAGGGTACTATAGATATCATATACCTTATGGGAAAAGGCCTGAAAGAAAATTCTCCGAAGTGTTAAATGTGTTTTTTCTGATTTCTTTTCTTTGTTTCTTTCTTTGTTTCTTTCTTTTTTTTTTTTTTTTTTTTTTTGAGACAGGGTCTTGAGACCAGGCTGGTCTCAAGCTGCTAGGCTCAAGTGATCCTCCTGTCTTGGCCAACCAAAGTGCTGAGATTACAGATGTGAACCACAGTGCCCAGCCTAAATGTTTTTTCTGGACATAGGAGGACAGCTAATTTGATGGATTTATTTTAGTCTTTATTTTCTAACTTTCCTCTATGAGCATATTACTGTTTTTTAAAAATTTGTTTTTAGATTGGACAGCAAAAACTTTTGTTTCTTCAATTTCTATTCTTTTCTTATTCATTTTTTAGTTGTAAAAGTAATATAAGAATAAATTTTCATTATAAAAATTTAAATGATATAAATATAGAGAATATGGAAACTCTAGAGGCATACTGTCCAATGGTAGCCACTAGCCACATGTGGCTATTAAACACTTGAAGTATGGCTAGTCCCAATTAAGGTGTGCTATGCGTATAATGTAAAATATTTGATCTATAGTTTTTGATCTTAATTACATGATGAAATAATATTTTTGGATATACCCAGTTAGATTAAATATGTTACTGAGATTAATTTCACCTGTTCCTTTTTGCTTTTTATAATGCAATAACTAGGAAATTAAAGATTAAATATAAAATTTGCTAGTAAAGTTAAATATATAGTCGAATTCAGAATATGCCAATACTGTTATGATGCTTTGTACATCTCTAGTATAAAAGTTAAAAGTCAAAACAGCCAAAAATAACTACATAGGGGGATTTATTCCTGGTATGCAAGGCTGGTTTAACATATGGAAATCAATCAATATCATACATCATATTAACAGACTGAAAGACAAAAATCAAATTATCTTATCAATTGATGCAGATGCAGCATTTGACAAAGTTCAAGATTTTTCTTGATAAAAACTCTTAACAGTTTAGACATAAAAGGAAAGTTCCTCAACTTAAAGGTCATCTATAAAAACTCCTAGCTAACATCCTAATCAATGGGGGAAACTAATTAATTGTTCTTGATAATACTTTTAAACAAGAAGAAGAAATAAAAGGTATCCAATTGGAAATGAAGCAGTAAAATTATCTCTATTTTCAGATGACATGATCCTATATGTAGAAAACCCCAAAGGTTCCACCAGAAAACCATTAATATAATAAATAAATTTAGTAAAGTTGCAAGATATAAATCAGTATACAAAATTTGTGACATTCTATATACAAATAATGACCTAGCTGAAAAAAAAAATCCCATTTACAATAGCATCAAAAAATAAAATAAAATATTTAAAAATAAATTTAACCAAGAAGGCAAAAGACCTCTGCAAGGCAAACTACAAAACAGTTAAAGAAATTGAAAAGAATACAAACAACTGTAAAGACATCCCATGTTCACAGATCAGCAGAATTAACATTGTTCAAGTGACCATACTACTCAAAGCAATCTACAGATTCAGTGCAATTCCTACCAAAATACCAATGACATTCTTCGCAGAAATAGAAAAAAAATGTAAGATGTATCTAGAACTACAAAACCCTCAACAGCCAAAGCAATCCTGAGCAAAAGGAAGAAAGCTGCAGGTATCACATGATCTGACCTCAAAATATACTACAAAGCTATAGTAACCCAAATAGCATGCTACAGGCATAAAAACAGACACATCGACCAGAATAACAGAATATAGAGCCCAGAAATAAATAAATCCAAGTCCAAATTAATTTTCAACAAGGGCACCAAGAAAACACAATGAGGAAGGGATAGTTTCTTCAACAAATGGTGCTGAGAAACTGGATTTAGTCCCAAAAATGAACAAAGGGGACTTTATTAAACTGAAAGGCTTCCACATAGCAAAGGAAGGAACCAACAAAATGAAAATACAATCTACAGATTGGGAAAGAAATTTGTAAACCTTGTACCAGATTGGATGTTAATATTCAAAGTTTGTAAATAGCTCATACAAACATATATAACCTGCTTTTAAAATAGGCAAAGGACTTGACATAGACATTTCTACAAAAAGCACATAAAAATAGCTAACAGGTACATTAAAAGGTACTCAACATCCTTAATAATCAGAAAAATACAAATCAAGCCTGGATGCAGTGGCTCACCCCTATAATCCCAGCACTCTGGGATGCTGAAGAGGGCAGATTATTTGAGGTCAAGGGTTCGAGAGCATCCTGGCCAACATGGTGAAACCATGTCTCTACTAAAACTATAAAAAATAATTAGTTGGGGAATGCCTGTAATCCCAGCTACCTGGGAGGCTGAGGCAGGAGAATCGTTTGAACCCAGGGGTTGGAGGGTGCAGTGAGCCCTTGTCAAAAGAATATATCTATATCAGGGTGGCTTTCTGGAGGGGGAAGAGAAATTCAAGACTCTTCAAACCGATGTTAATCTAACTCTACCTATATATTCTCTTCTAAAAATCTTTATTCCAGTCACAGGGTTTAAGTGCTATATTTACCACTAGGTGGTGGTAACACACCAGGCACAGCCATCACAGTGCCCAGTCAGCTAGGGAAGAGAGGCGGTGGAATACAAGATTGGAGGCAGGAAAGGCTGTGGCCATTTACCTCCCTGAACTAAAAACCCTTAGAAGGTAAAAATAAAGGCTACTGTATAGCCCTTTCAATAAGACATTATTGATAAGTTGGAACATTCTGCAATACATTACTTCCACTGACATAATTGACAATATGCATCCTACCTCAATAATTGACATTCTGCAACCTACCTCAATATTCTTCCATTTTTTCTTCACTAAAGATGAGCTACAAATACTTATAATAATACATCCCGAGACAAGCAGAGTTAACAGTTAAAATAATCCCTACAAAAATGCTTTACAAACACACAAGTGCCAGAGAAATATGGATTATGCTTGACTCTTACGTTTTTATTTCAGGATGAGAATATTTAGAAGAGTGCTTTTCACTCCTGGGAATACCAAAGGATCACTTGGGTATATTTTGCAGAAGATTTTCCAGATATTTAGGTGGGATTTACCCTCTGTGATAGTTCAATAAATATTTACTGAGTGAATGAGTGATTTAATGAATGAATACATAAGACAAGTGTGGAGTTGGTGAAATTAAAGGTACTGACTTAGAGATAGACTCTTCTGGCTGGACAGTAGGCTGTGGGAAAGGAGGGCAAAGGAAGAGGGGTAGACACAAAGGATCTCCAGTGACAGGCACTGTCCTTCCAGAAAAGTTGGAGTTTGGGTAGTTGCAGTAACCCTGAAGCACCTGGACCTTAACAGACCAAGTGCAAAAGTCAGCAGTTTGAGAGTTTCCCTCTGAGAATACTGAGTTTATTAATATCTGGTACCAGACCTTTATTCCAAGTTGAAGAGGCTTCTCCTACTTCTAATCTGTGGCTGGTAACCCTGCCTCAAGGATAAATACTATCCTTCTAATCCTAGGGTTTTCTAAGTATTTGCTTTCTCTGAAGATATGTTGGTCCTCTTTGGCTATGGACTAGAGGAAATATACAGAGCATAACCCAGGACCACTTCTGCCCAGGGCAGTACCAATGACCCTTGGAATAAAGATGTTTTGCTCTTCAGTCAAACATCAGAAGCACCTGAGAAGCTTTGCAAAATCGTGTAGGCTCTGAAGTCCAGTCAACAGTTTATGTTTCAAAAGCCTTCCCTGGTGATTGATGAAGAGCCAGGGTTGAGAAAAATAACTAGAACCAGACCTCAAAGACTTGCTCCAAGGCCAGAGGGCACTGACTGCTACACCAATGCCAGGTCACCCTGTTCCCTGTCATATTGGGCTTATATAATACTGAGTTTTCAGTAGCTTGACCAATACCAGCAATGTTGCAATATTAAAGGCAAATTCAACAGCCCAGCTGCTCATTTATGGTCGGCTGGGGGGGACATCATTTTCTTTTTCCTAGCTTAATAATACTAATAGCTAATACTGATTGAATGATCACAATGTTCTAGATTCCATTAAGCAATTTATATGCATTTATTCAATTTAACCCCTACAACCATCCTACGAGGCAGGAACTTTTATTACAGGTATATTTTACAGGTGAGAAAACTGAGGCTTATAAAGAAGTTGTGGATGGATCACTTAGTTTGGAAGGCGGCAGAATCATGGCCAGAACCAACTTGTGTTTGAAACCAAAGCTTCTGTTCCTCCAGAGCACATATTTCTGTTATCTGTGGAGGCAAGCTTCATGAAAGAATCTGACTGATAATACCTATAGGTTATTGAAACAAAAGCCAATGCAGTTTGGAAGCAATAATAGTAGAAAATATAACAATCATTGTGTCGTTTCTGGCTTTAGTAGGAAAGACATAGGTGGTGTCATCAAGGTGAGTTATTGCAAAGAGTTTAGTAGATTATTTATAAACCTATGGACAGCATTTTGTAAAAGCAACCAGAAAGGGTCTAGTACCCTGGAGCTGGTATATGTGGGAGCAGGGGAGGAAGCACTTGCTGGGAGCTGGAGAGAGGCAGGGCTCTATGAAGGGGGCCTCAGGACAGAGATTCACTGGGTAGAGGGAGCCACCCAAGAGGCATCTGGGGAATAATACCACAACCTGACTCTGCCTTACTCTTCTCCTGCACTGTGTTTCTCAGCCTCCGACTGACTTCTCCCTTGACCAAAATGCAGCCAAGGGGCAAGAAAGCCCTTGACTAGTCCACCTGAGTGAGTTAGCCCACCCAGTTACAGAGCAGGATGGACAGGGGAGCAGGGAAAGGAAGTTCTGCTACCCAGAAGACTTATATTGACTTAAAATATATCTTTAGGTCCGGGCATGGTGGCTGATACCTATAATCCCAGCACTTTGGGAGGCCGAGGCAGGTGAATCACTTGAGGTCAGGTGTTCGAGACTAGCCTGGTCAACATAGTGAAACCCCGTCTCTACTAAAATTACAAAAATTAGCCAGTCATGGTGGAATGCACCTGTAATCCCAACTACTTGGGAGGCTGAGGCAGGAGAATCACTTGAACCCGGGATGGAGGTTGCAGTGAGCTGAGATCGAGCCACTGCACTCCAGCCTGGGTGAAAGAGTGTGATCCTATCTCAAAAAAAAAAAAAAAATGTGTGTATCTATAATATATATAATATATATGTCATATATATGCAGATATATATCAGAATATATATATCAGAATATATATATATTATATAATATATATAGTCTTTAGGTACTTTGGTTGAAAAATGAAAGGTATTACGCTCCAAAATAATGATTAGCAATCACAAATAAAACTGTCCTAGTAAGTACCTATTACAGTGTGCACTTTAACTGCATTATGTTATTCTACGTTTATAATACCTCTTCAAGACATGCCTTATTTACTGGGTCTCTGAAAAATGCAGTACCTCTTCAAAGGTATATAGTTAGTACCTGGCCAAGCTTAGATTCTAACTCCAAAACCTGTTTTATTTTCACCATAAAACACTGAAAATGAGCCAAACTGAAAATGACTAAGCAAATAATTTTATCTAGAAAGACCTGAAAGAGTAAGAAGAAAAAGTAAAATTAATATTTTTTAGATAAATCATTTTTATAACATGATAATTCAAAGTATAAAAAACATTGACATTGCTCAGTCTTCTCTCATTTTTCTCTTTAAAAGGAAATACTCCAATGCAATGACACACCCAAAAGAAGTTAATAATTGGCCTGTCTTGCTGAATCAGTTTAGACTTACCTAATTTGTTTTGTTGACTTTCACTCCTTCTCTGGGGTGGATGGAGAGAGATATATTTACACAGGGCTGTGTTTTAACATAAACTGAGGTAGGGTTCCTGAAGCTGGGCTCCCCAAAGGAACAGAATAGGCAGGGTATAGTGCAACCATGGCATGACTGCCTCAGACCGACTCGATGCCTTTCTCAAAGTGCCAATAACAGAATCAACCTTTAGCTGGCACATTTCCTAGCATAGTGCCATTTTAATCCACGAGCCCAAATTAGTTTGTCAGATGGGTTGGTGAGCTCTCTCCTTACATGGAGCAAAACAAGAACAGAAGGAAAGATATAAGTCAGGGGAGAGGATGTGAGAAAGACCTAGATCTCAAAACGTTTCAAGGAGGGAGCTCTTTTGTGTGTGTGTATTGTGTGAGGCAATCTAGTGGGCAGACAAGGCAGAAACTAAGGAAACAGGAGATTCATGACTAACTATGCATAATTACATCTGGCACTAGCCACAGGCAAGAGTCATTCTGTCAGCTCACCTGTTTCCAAGCCCATCCCAGATTCCAGTGCCCTTGCCTCTGAATTAATACAATGCTCCTTGTTTGATTAATTAATGTTAGTTGCTTATTGTCTTACTAAACTTTTCATAGGACAATGTCTTATGTTTTCTGCTATACTGTAAATGTATCTTTTATGTTGCACATAGTACAATGTTGTGCCACTGTTAGGATAATCGGTAGCTAAATGAATGAGTGGAATGAAGGAATGGTAGTTAAGAATCTTTGCAGACTAGGGCAGAGATAGGAAGGTGTTGGGGGAGTCTGAGACAGGAATCAAGTTTCACCTCATAGCATTCCTTAGGAATGATTGCTCATTCAGACAACTCCAATTTCCTGGTTTTCTTCTTTTGGTTAAAATGTGTATACCTCTTCTCTCAGAGTCTGTTCCCTGGAAGCAGCTCATCTTCCTTGGGGGCTGTCCTTTACCCCAAGGTTGTCCTCACCTCCTGTGCTCCTCCACCATGCCAAGAGTCTCCAGGCCTCTGCTCCTTTATTTTTCCAGCTCTAGGGGGAAATTGCCTTTTGTGAAAAGTAATAGATAGAAACAAGTAAGAAACAATAAAATTGTTTAATATATTTATGATTTCTTCTTGTGATTACTTACTGGATTAGAAAAAGAAATAGAATATATACTTTATTTCCCAGAAAAAGTTTCTGCATGTAAATATCCTAAGAATTGAGTCTGTACAGGATTTGGAGTCCAGATTTGTGACTATTATAGAAGAGAAGGTTACATACATGGTTTTCAAAATGGCTTTAGCCATAAAATTCTTACCACTCTTCCCTTGTGCTGTCCCTGAGGGGAATCAATAAAGAACACTTGAAATCTGTTTCTAGATGATTGGAAAAGGTAGGACTCCAAACACTGCCAGTTAGTGGGGTGCTAAGTTAGTTGGCCATCAGGCTGAGGAGATATGGTATCACTGGCTGTTATATTTAAGTCAGTATTATGGTACACATTGGTGGGGGATAATCTATTAATGGTTAGAAATATTGGTCTTGATGAAGTCTGGATTCAGATTCCACCGCTGCTTAGCTGTGTGATATTGGATTAGTTGCTTAACCTAGCAACACTTCAATTTGCTTATCTGTGATATGGGGATACTAGTATCAACCACTTCATAAAGTTATTTTATAAAAATGAAGCGACATAATGTATGTAAAGCTCTTAGCCCTGCATCTGGCACATGATAAACATTCAATAAATATTAGCTAACATTTGTATAATCATATCTCTTAACAGTTTGAATTGATTTCCATTTATGCATAGTGTAGAAAACTTATTGTCCAATACAAATCCAAACTACTTTTGATTACTTTAGTTGAGGTTCACCAGGGAGACACCTGAAATCGAAGAAAGATTTGGGTTTGCTTGTTGCAACAAGAGACAGCATGACTTTGGGAACTGTGAGGTATCTCATAAGAGGATTTCAGAAAGAAGTTATTATAAGAGTTGTGTTTGTGTTAGATGAGTCTGCAAAGGGTTTAAGGAAGTAGAGCTTTGCCTAGGAATGTATGCTGTCAGGAAGCAGGGGCAATTCTATGATTGGGCATTTTAATAGCATTTATCAAGAAGGCAAGAGGAGTAAAGTGGAAATGAACCTGTAATTGGTAAAGAAGCAGCAGTTACTCATTTAACCAGATATTGTAGTTATCTTTTCTGTGCAGCAAATTATCCCAAAACTTAGCAGCTTAAAACAACAGCCAGTTAGTTGTCTCTCACTCTTTCTAAGGATCAGATATCCAGGAAAGGATTAGCTGCATAGTTCTGGCTCAAGGTGTTTCTTGAGGTCTCACTGAAGCTGTCCGCTGGAGCTGCAGTCCTAGAAGACTGGAGCCAAAGTTGAGCTTCCAAATCTTTCAAGTGGCTGTTGACAGAAGGCTCCAGTTCCTGTCTACAGGACTGCTCGTGACATGGCATACCCCATTGTGAGGGAGAAGAGAGCACAGAAGGAATAAGGTCCAAAGAGTTTTATGATAGAGTCTTAGAACTACACATTGTCACCTCCACCTGATTCTATTCATTAGAATCAAGTCACTAAGTCCAGCCACCCAAAGGAGGGAAAGCTCTACCTCCTGAGGGGAAGAGGATTCAAAAACTGCGGACATTTTTTTCACACTTCCACATTAGGAAAGTATGATGTTTGGTCACTTTTGTGATTTGAACAATGATCATGTAGGTGGACATGTGTGTATGCATGCTCTGACATGATTACAGAGTGGCCATGTTTTTCTTAATCCATTATGGTCACACAGCAGATTTGTGTAATGTTGATATTTTAGGAAGTTATTTAAGTTTAACAAAGAACATCTGAACTTGCTGTGAGTGTCAGATCAACTCCTGGATTGATCCGATTTATTTAGGGACTGATTTATTTCTCCATACTGTCCATAATAATTTCAACATTAAGGACTGTGGTCCTAGACACAATGGTATGGCTCACAGACCATTTTCCAGGTATTTCCTTTCTACTTGAGTAACAGAATCTGAGCTTTATTTGGCATGCATCTCAAGACAAGTATCCCCTTCCCTGCTGCTAGTCTAGGTTTCACAGGTGACCTAGTTCTGGTGAAAACTTGTAAAGGGACATCACCAGGATGCTTTCTAGGAAAGATTGCTTTCCATGAAAAGAAGGAGGCATGTGAATGGGAATGTCCTATTTAGTACTTTTCTGGATTTTTGTGTTTGTGTGAGGAGGAGATGTTTGCAACTGCAGCAGCCATCTTGCTAGCATGAGAGGAAGGAAAAAAGCCAGCCCAAAGTCCTGACATCACTAGGGTCTTAGACCAAGGCCAGCAATCACCAACCTCTAAACTTCTTGCTATTTTGGATTTTTTTAAACACACACACACACACACACAGTTTTATTTTAGAGTATTTCTGTTTCTTGGATGAAAAATTTCTAACTGTCATAAGGAATCTCCTCAAGATAAATTTGATTGTTTGCTTTAGGAATTTTGTATAAAACAATAAAAGAGAATAAAAATTGTTTCTATGAAGAAACAAGAAAGCTGTCACTTTGTATGAGGCACAGTATAACAGAATTACCTATGCACTTTGGGTGTTCTCATCATATTCCTACATAATCCCTGTATGGTATTAAAACATTCCCTATTCACAAAAGTTTAAACTGAGATCTAGATGGGGTTAGTAACTTATTATGGTCAGCTGCTAAGTATCGGAGCCAGAATTCAACTAATGTCTATTAGACTCAGACCCCAAATTTGCTTGCTAGCACTGGCCTGATTTAAAGCAGCACGTGATTGAAGTATTATTCTAGTTGTCTCTCTGATAAATGACATTAGCTAGCATTCCTTTATAATATCTCTTATCTCTAGTGGAGAAATTGATAAGGAAATATGAGAAGACCAAAACTAGAGGAGCAGTTGAGCTTATAGAAATGCTAAGGGAATTCAAAGGGACTTGAAAAATAGATAAGCTTTAAAATATGAAAAATGCTACTTTTTAATGAAAAGTGACATTACAATTTTATTTTATTTTTATTTTTTTATTTTTTTATTTTTTATGCTGGGATTACAGGCATGAGCCACTGTGCCCCGCCTCAATTCTTTTTTTTTTTTTTTTATTTAATTTTTTTTTATTATACTTTAAGTTCTAGGGTACATGTGCATAACGTGCAGGTTACATATGTATACATGTGCCATGTTGGTGTGCTGCACCCATCAACTCGTCAGCACCCATCAATTCATCATTTATATCAGGTATAACTCCCCAATGCAATCCCTCCCCCCTCCCCCCTCCCCATGATAGGCCCCAGTGTGTGATGTTCCCCTTCCCGAGTCCAAGTGAGCTCATTGTTCAGTTCCCACCTATGAGTGAGAACATGCGGTGTTTGGTTTTCTCTTCTTGTGATAGTTTGCTAAGAATGATGGTTTCCAGCTGCATCCATGTCCCTACAAAGGACGCAAACTCATCCTTTTTTATGGCTGCATAGTATTCCATGGTGTATATGTGCCACATTTTCTTAATCCAGTCTGTCACTGATGGACATTTGGGTTGATTCCAAGTCTTTGCTATTGTGAATAGTGCCGCAATAAACATACGTGTGCATGTGTCTTTGTAGTAGCATAATTTATAATCCTTTGGGTATATACCCAGTAGTGGGATGGCTGGGTCATATGGTACATCTAGTTCTAGGTCCTTGAGGAATCGCCATACTGTTTTCCATAATGGTTGAACTAGTTTACAATCCCACCAACAGTGTAAAAGTGTTCCCATTTCTCCACATCCTCTCCAACACCTATTGTTTCCTGATTTTTTAATGATTGCCATTCTAACTGGTGTGAGATGGTATCTCATTGTGGTTT